>NC_057801.1:376884982-377029526 GCF_018294505.1 Triticum aestivum
GAACTTGCTTGACCGATTCAGGTGGAGTCCAATTAAGGACGGCTTGAACTCGCTCAGGGTTGACAGCAATACCTTTACCAGATATTACATGTCCCAGATAGGTCACTTCTGACAACCAGAATTCACATTTAGAAAATTTGGCATAAAGGCGATGCTCTCGAAGTTTCTTCAACACTAGCCTTAAATGTTCGGCATGTTCTTCCTCGTTCTTGGAGTAGATGAGTATATCATCGAGGTAAACCACGACGAATTTATCCAAATACTCCATGAAGATTGAGTTCATTAACCGAGAAAAGGTGGCTGGAGCGTTGGTTAATCCGAAGGACATGACGGTGTACTCGTATTGGCCATAACGAGTAACAAAGGCCGTTTTAGGAATGTCCCCGTTTCTGATTTTGATTTGATGGTAGCCCAACCTCAAATCCATCTTGGAGAAGACTGAGGATCCAGCGAGCTGATCGTACAGGTCGTTGATCCTGGGAAGCGGATATTTGTTCTTGATCGTGACCAAATTGACAGGTCGGTAATCTACAACCATCCGGTCCGTACCATCCTTCTTCTTGACGAATAGGACGGGGCAAGCCCACGGAGATGAACTAGGGCGGATGAAACCCTTTTTCAAGGACTCATCGAGTTGTTTCTTAAGCTCGGCTAGTTCTAGGGGTGCCATCTTATAAGGTCTTCTAGCAATCGGAACGGTTCCTGGAATGAGGTCTATTACGAACTCAACATCCCTGTCAGGTGGAACACCTGGCAATTCCTCTGGAAAGACATCCGGGAAGTCACGGACTACCGGAACGTCCTCAAGGTCTGGCAAAGGGCTGGCGTTAAGAGAAATAACTGTCGCTTGGCTATTCGGGTCAAGACATTGACTATCTTCCCCGAAGGATGGGTGAGTTGAACAGTCCTAGAGAAGCAATCAATTTTGGCTTGATGAGCTGACATCCAGTCCATACCCAGAATGATATTAATATCTGAAGATTTAAGGGCTATCAAAGACGCGAGGAAAACAAGTCTGTCGACTTGGATTTCATTTCCATGGCTTACTCTAGAAGTTTGCCATTGGATCCCGGAGTTGAATTACCATAGAGGTTGGCATATCACCGAATGCGACGTTATGCAAGCGAGCATAGTTTTCAGATATAAAAGAATGAGAGGCTCCTGTATCGAAAAGAACAGATGCCGGGTGGCAATTAACAAGAAGCGTACCGAGAACGACGTTGGGATCCTCTTGAGCTTCTTCGGCAGAGATACAGTTGACATGGCCACGTGAAGCGGTGACCGGCTTGGCGTGGAATATTTTTCCTGTCGGCTTGCCACGGCCAACAGCTTTAGCAGACTGGTTGGGGTTGGTCTGGGGACACTCACGCATATAGTGACCAGATTCCCCACACTTGAAACAAGTCACGGAACTGGTACGTGGAGGAGCATTGTTAGTTGGACCCCCATAGGGCTTGGCCGGTGCAGACTGTTGAACAGGGCGAGGCGCCTGGAAGGATGGCCTCGGTGTGAACCTGGGTGGCAGGGCGGTGTTGGGTACCCACACGCGGCGCTTCTGAGGACCAGCACCGGATGAGGAACCCATATCACGGCCATGCTTGCGTGTTGCGTCATAGTCAGTCTGACCAGTTTCAGCACTGATGGCTTTGTTGACAAGTTTCTGAAAGATGTGCACTCATGCAGACGGAGGTCGCGGCGAAGCTCAGGACTAAGGCCCTTACGGAACCTTGCTTGCTTCTTGGCGTCAGTAGAAACTTCCTCGGTTGCATATCGTGCGAGGTTACCAAACTCCCTGCTGTAAACATCCACAGAAAGTCGGCCTTGGGTGAAACTGCAAAATTCCTCACGTTTACGGTCCATGAGACCCTCCGGAATGTGATGTTCACGGAAAGCCTCGCTGAATTCAGCCCAAGTAGTGACATGGCCCGCTGGGCGCATAGCTCCATAATTTTCCCACCATAGACTGGCGGGGCCTTCAAGATGATATGCAGCAAAGGTGACCTTGTCAGCCTCCGCTACCAGCGCGGAACGCAGTTTGTGAGCGATACTGCGAAGCCAGTCATCAGCGTCGAGAGGCTCGACGGAGTGGTGGAACGTGGGTGGATGCAATTTGATAAAATCACTGAGTGACACCACGTTAGTCCTCTGATGGTGTGCTGTGTTCTGTTCAATACGCTCCAACAAACGGTTGGTCTCCCGCTTGTTTCTCTCAGCTTCCATCATAACCTCGGCTAGGGAAGGAGGATGAGGCAGATTTTCATTCCTGCCTTCACTGCCTTCGGCCTGCTCTTGAGAAGCAGGGTTAGCGCGCGTGTTGACCATCCTAGGTAAACAAGACAATGATTTAGTCAGAATGATAAAATTCCGACATAGGATACAGAATGTAAGGAATAACTCGAAATGCAAGATGATCATCCGTATGACATGGTAGATACAGAAACTGCTTCTTTATTCCATCGTCATACACACCATACAGGGTTTAGTACAAGACCAAACAAAGTACTATTACGGTGAGAAAAGGATTACATCTCATCGGAGGCATCCCAAGCTCCTATACATTATTTTTCTACACCTCCGGAAAGAGTACAAACTAGGTCATATCCCACGAGTCACGCGGGACGATAGACGACACAGCTAGTGCGAACTAGTGATACTACCACTAACTCAGACCGATCCGTAGTAGTCCTCGTAGAAGTCACCTCCATAGCCTGGAAGCTCAACATGATCATCCGGAAACAGACGATCTCGCGGAGCTTGTGGACCATAGGGGCTAGGATGAGGTCTTGGACCAACAGACGGTGGCCTGCGGGGACCGCGAGGTGGGGTGATGCCTCCTACATCACGCCAACCATCACGTCTGGCAGAGCAGATCTCACAGGATAGAGATCGCGCATATCCGAATATCCAGCTTGCACCGCCGGTGCAAACCGAGTCAAAGTAGCCCAGTGGTCAGCACGGGTATTGAAGAGCTCTAACCTCAAGGCCCGATTTTCACGGTCCTTATCCTCGAGCATCTCAGCAGTGGTGCGAGTCCGTGAATCCTCCTGAGTGGGGTCAGCATAGATAGCCTGGAGATACCCTTGTGCTCCCGGAAGTGATCCTGGCATATACCGGAAATCAGAGTCCCGAAATAAACCAGATCTGACTCGCATAATGGTCATCATAGAGTAGGCGGCGTCCTGCACAGCCATCTCAATAGTAACCCCGAGTCCATAGGAGCAGTGAAGAGGCTCGGTGGATCCAGGATAAGATGGAAATATCCTGACAGTGCAGAGATACTGGCTTTGATTAAAGTCTCGGAATTGCTCTTCGACCGTGTACTCGGGATACCAGCGGTATCCAGCCTCAGTCATTACCCTGACCAACTTAGCAGTATGGCCGGGTACATCTAGGCATCGAGTCAGGCGAACCACTTGATTGAGGTCGCGAGTGGCCATCTGAAAGCACAATCATAATGCAAAGGCATTAGAATTTCTAGCAAAATTTCGGCAGCATAACAGCTGTAAATGCTCAAGAAGGATTTTGAGACATTTGACAAAGGATTTCGTAACTCTCAACATCCTCATATCAAAGTTCTGAATCCAATCTAACAACATAATGTGGTAGTAGAACTGAACTAGGCTTGTATCCATCAAACTTATAAGGTACTACTGATTAGTAACACGTGATCCTGATAGAGAGAATAGATCCTAATTCCTTAACCCCCGGTGGAAGAATAGACTGACTCAGATCAGAATGTCATAAGATAAAGGAGTAAAAAGAGCCTTACGTTCCAACCCACAAACAATTCCCCTACATATAACTAAAGAATTTCTAGACTCAACATCGACCAGTTTGGCTTGGAGAACCTACAGGCAGTCCGGCTCTGATGCCAACGCTGTCAGGACCCCGACTCGATGTCACATCGATCTAGCCGGTAACACCTCATATCACTTTGCGGCCTCACGCACGGTATCCCCACGGGTGTCGCCTTACCTTTGCCCGGGACCGTTTGCGCCTTTTGGCTCACGTATATGATAGTGTCGCTAGCATCCATATGATAAGGAGCCCGGGCTGACATGACTAGTCGTAAACCCAAAGTGGCACAGACTTACAGGGACAGGCATCCATGACCCAGCTTCGAACGTGTCGGTCATCAGCAAGTGGGTCCGGGCTGTAGCACTGGGCTAGCAGGACTCCGGTAAACCGGGCTGTAGCGGGCTAACAGGACTCCGGTACTCAAAGCGTGACATTTCCCCGAAGGGACAGACACAGGAACGAAGAAGGACACATGCCGGCCAGCCTAAGTGTTCCAGAGCAGTAGCAAGCTACCATGGCTCAGCGGTAACACTAGGAGACATTTCCCGGTAAGAGAGGCTACTAAAGATAAACAACTAGATAGTCAGATCCCACACATACCAAGCATTTCAATCATACACACAATATGCTCGATATGTGCAAATACAACGAAGCATCACAACATGACTCTACGACACAAGTACTTTATTTAAGGCTCAGGGAGCCATACATAACATACACAAAGGTACGGGTCTCACGACCCAACATACAAGTCATACAGTCATACAAACCAGCAGCGGAAGTAACTTGTCTGAGTACAGACAACTAGTAAAATAAAAGAGGCTTGGAAAGCCTAGCTATACTACATGGTCCTTCACAAGCTCAGGGTCACCACCTGGGCCTTTAGCCTACTCGTTGATGTCAACGTCTACATAGAACCCATCAGAAGGGGTTGCAGCGTTTTCTGTAAAAATGTAAATTATAGCAACATGAGTACAAAGGTACTCAGCAAGACTTACATCAGATCCTACATACATGCATAGTATCAAGAAGGGTTGGTGGAGTTATTGCAGCAAGCCAGCTTTGACTCTTGGCTAGGCTATCCTACGATACTCCAACTTGAAATGGTTTTGCGCACACGAGTCCACTACTCACCACTTCAATACACTACCGAGGATCCACCTCCGTCTTCCTACGGAAGAGCCATCCCCGGCACTCACACTTATCTTGAAGGCTTTTAGTAGTTTCCATTTACTTGTCTATGAACTGTATAGGCAACCAAGTAGTCCTTTACCGCGGACGCGGCTATTCGAATAGATCATGTTAACCCTGCAGGGGTGTACTTCTTCATACACGCTCTCACCACTTACCGTCGTTTACACGACATGTACTCGGCAACCTTCAAGCGGAAGCCCAACGTGGGTGTCGGCCACGACCTACCTAATCACTTAAGCCTCCAGTCCAGGTTTATCGCCTATCCAGGTTCCATCCGCAGGGAGTCCGGCCGAGGTTTCCCATACGGCCCCGAACGATGTGAACAGGGTTCCCGAGATACCTAACGGGTATTCGGTACACCCGGCCACGTACCTACCGCATCACAGCCCACCCCTACGGTCAGCGCTGTCCACGGCCTCCAGTAGGCTACAAACACCAGAAACTACTTGCAACTCCTGGACGGAGAACTAGGGTGAATAAGAAGCCGAGAGGGTCCATTGGTTTCGGGCCCAATGCATGGTAGTAGCTGATTCTTAAATCACACATACAGATCTCAGTGCTTAAGGTCGGCTTCAATGAAACAACCCACCATGTACTCCTACATGGCCTCTCATCGATACCTTTACCAAATCGTGTTCACCACACCACTCTCATTACCGACATAATCATTTCACTCTAGCCCATCACCCAGATGAACCAGACCTGACACGACTCTAAGCATAGCAGGCATAGCAAGGTAGGAACAACACATACATATGGCTCAATCAACTCCTACACATGCTAGTGGGTTTCATCTAGTTACTGTGGCAATGACAGGTCATGCAGAGGAAATGGGTTCAACTACCGTAGCACACAGCAGTTTGAAACGCGTTGTCTTAATGCAGTAAAAGAGAGCAGGAGCGAGAACATGGGATTGTATCGATATGATCAAATGGTTGGTTGCTTGCCTGACGGGTCGGTGCACTGGTATTGCTCTTCGTCGGGGTTATCACGGTACTCCTCGGGGGCAGAACCTGCCGCAGAGAGCACCGATACACAAACATTACCAAACAGTATGCAACAATATGATGCATGCATGAGACATGGCAAAATGAGTGTATTGGGCTAATGCAACTAAGAACAGATGGGTTTGAGCAAATTTGAATCAAAGATTCAAATTTCAAACTCAAACATGGCCTTTTAAAGTGCTTTTCCTTGTTCTGCTTGAAACATCAATTTAACTTGTTTGATCATGCATGAAAATAGTACAGATGGATAGATTGGATTTTTCTGATCATTTTTCATATATAATTTGTCCAATTTGGAGTTACAGAATAAAAGTTATGAATTTTTGAAGTTTAAATAATATTCTGGAATTTCCTGATTTAATTTAAATCCAGAAATATAATTATTGCGCCAGCATGACGTCAGCATGACGTCAGTGGTCAACTGCGGCTGGCTGGGGTCAAACCTGACGTGTGGGGTCCACACGTCAGTGACAGGGGGGATTTAACAGGATTAAATTAATCCTAATTAGGGATTAGTGGCGCTGGGGCCCACTGTCAGTGTCAGGGGGGGGTAGTTAGTTTAACTGATTCGGTTAGTGCTAATCCTAATTAGCTACAGGGCTGGGCCCACCTGTCAGGGACACAGGGGGGGTTCCTGCCGTGGTCAAGGTGGGTCAAACCCACCGGCGACATGACGCCGGCGAGGCCCGAGACGGCGGCGCGATGCGGGATCGCGCTACAGGGCACGGGCGAGGCCGTGCTTGGGCTCATTGGAGAGCTCTTGCTCCCGCGCGTCGAACGGTGGTGGTGGCCGTGCCTGAGGTGGCCTGTACCGTCGACGGCGAGCTCGTGAGCGGCGGCCGGAGTTCGGGTGCGGTCGGAATCGGCGTTGCAGGGCGTTTGGGGAGGCGTTGGTGCGTGCTGCGTGCTCCTAGTGAGGTGTGGAGCACGATGGCGTGCTCGGTTGGGCGCTACGGTGCCTGTGGCCACGACGGCGACATCGCCGGCGGCGTCGAGCTTCGGAGCTCAAGGGGGCGGCAGCTACAGAAGGCTAGGGACGACGGGGCAAGGGGGAATCGAATCAGTGGCTCACCGCGGAGCTGCAGGGATGGTTAGCGGGCTCGGGGACGGCCGGAGTGCAGCGAATCGACGGCGATGACCTCCGGTGGCCGAGGAGGGGAACGACGACGTAGGCGGCGACGCAGGGCTTCCGGAGACCCGTGGATCGGTGGGGAGGAAGAGGGGGTCGAGGCGGAGCTCCTGAGCTAGTCGGGGGAGCGAGGGGTGGCCGGTGACGGCTGCTATGGCGAACGGCGGCGAGGGTGGTGTTCGGCCGTGTGAGAGAGAGAGCGAGGGAGAGGAGGGAGGAACTGAGGGAGAGTGAGAGAGAGCAGGGGGGAGGCGTGGCGTCGTCCGGGGCATCGAGCGAGGAGGGGAGGGCAGGCAGGCAGCCGAGCAGGTGGCGTGGCGCGGTGGCGCGCGCGCGCGCCGGCCACACTCCCCTCCCTCTGTCGAGGACGAAGACGACAGAGGAGGGAGGCGGGCTGGGCCGCCTGCTGGCTGGGCCGGCCAGCTGGCTGGGCCGCACAGTGGAGGAGCCCAGGTAAGCTCCTCCTGTTATTTATTTTCTGTTTTCTAATTTCTGACATTTGTTTTGATTTAAATAGTATATTAAATCATTTATTTACCCTATGCCAATTTTTGCAGGAGCTAGATATATTATTCCAGAGCTCCTTTATAATTGGCATAATATTTGGACATATATTAATATATATAATTAATATATTTCCAATGCAAATATTTATGCATTAATTCCAAATGCCCAAAATAAATACCTATGAGCTCTTAAAAATATTGGTTTGATTTTTTATCTCTGTCCAATATTTTCAGAGAGCAACATGAGCATTTTTTGGACCCTTTTGGAGAAATTTTTATTTGGATCATTTCAAAAATGATTCTGAGGGTTTCACAGATCCCCATTTCAAATTAAATGGAAAATTTAAACATGATGCACACACTCTGATGCATGACTAGCTAGGGTGTGACATTGGAGTTGAAGTCTAGGACTCTACGAGGAGGCCACGATGCAGGAGGGCGTGCCTAGGGGGTAGGCGCCTTCCATCCTCGTGGGCTCCTCATAGCTCCACCGACATACTTCTTTGGCCTATATATACTCTTATACCCTAGAAACATCAGGGGAGCCATGAAACCACCTTTCCACCTCCGCAACCTTCTGTACCCGTGAGATCCCATCTTGGGGCCTTTTCCGGCGATCTGCCGGAGGGGGAATCGATCATGGAGGGCTTCTACATCAACACCATTGCCTCTCCAATGTAGCATTTGTAGTTTACCATAGACCTTCGGGTCCATAGTTATTAGCTAGATGGCTTCTTCTCTCTCTTTGATTCTCAATACAAAGTTCTCGTCGATGTTCTTGGAGATCTATTCGATGTAATACTTTTTTGAGGTGTGTTTGCCGAGATCCGATGAATTGTGGATTTATGAACTTGATTATCTATGAATATTATTTGGTTCTTCTCTGAAATCTTATATGCACGATTTGATATCTTTGCAAGTCTCTTCGAATTATCGGTTTAGTTTGGCCTACTATATTGATCTTTCTTGCAATGGGAGAAGTGCTTAGATTTGTGTTCAATCTTGCGGTGTCCTTTCCCAGTGACAGTAGGGGCAGCAAGGCACATATTGTATTGTTGCCATCGAGGATAAAAAGATGGGGTTTATATCATATTGCTTGAGTTTATCCCTCTACATCATATCATCTTGCTTAATGCGTTACTCCGTTCTTATGAACTTAATACTCTAGATGCATGCTGGATATTGGTTGATGTGTGGAGTAATAGTAGTAGATGCAGAATCATTTCACTCTACTTGACATGGACGTGATGCCTATGTTCATGATCATTGCCTTAGATGTCTTCATAATTATGCGCTCTTCTATCAATTGCTCGGCAGTAATTTGTTCACCCTCCGTAATACATGCTATCTCAAGAGAGGCCACTAGTGAAACCTATGGCCACCAAGTCTCTTTTCTATCATATTATATCTCTTTTATTTACATCACATCTTGTTTACTATTTTGCAATCTTTACTTTCCAATCTATACAACAAAAATACAAAAAATATTTACTTTACTATCTCTATCAGATCTCACTTTTGCGAGTGACCGTGAACGGATTGACAACCCCTTTATCGCGTTGGTTGCAAGGTTCTTGATTTTTGTGCAGGTACAAGGTGACTTGTGCGTCGTCTCCTACTAGATTGATACCTTGGTTATCAAAACTGAGGGAAATACTTATGCTACTTTGCCGCATCACCCGTTCCTCTTCAAGGGAAAACTAACGCATGCTCAAGAGGTAGAAGTGTTCGGCAGCTTGCTAATAATAGCCCTGCCGCAGTCTGCATGCTGCACATCGACCACCTTCGGCTTCACATGGAAGACCTTGAGCCATAAGCCGAAGTGTGGCCGGACATGGAGGAAGGCCTCACACACGACTATGAATGCTCATATGTGGAGAAATGAGTTTGGGGATAGATCATGGAAATCTAGCCCGTAGTAGTACATGAGTCCACGGACGAACGGTGGAGCGGGAAACCTAACCCTCTAAGGAAATGGGGAAGGAAGACCACCTGTTCGCCAGGCTTCAGAGTAGGAAGGACTTGACCTTCAAAGGGAAGTCGGTGCTTGATGTTGGTAGAGAGGTACCCCGCACTCCGGAGATCTGCTATGTTCTCCTCCGTCATGGAGGAGGCCTCCCACTTGCCCTTGGAGACAGCTCCGACCATGGTAGGAGTAGGAGGTGGTGGTGGTGAGAAAGACGGAGACTTCGCGAGCGCAGAAGAGCTTGGGAGATTGGAAGGTTGAGGAGATATGAAGGCGTGGGGAGGAAAGTGGGGGGTCCCTTGCCCTCTTATAGGCAGTAAAAATACCAACCGCCCCCACTCGTGCCTTGAATCTCGCCTGTTCCCGATGGATGCGTGCGACACAAACGGTTGGATTACCCAAATGTCATTGATATGCAATCCCGTATTAAGTGGGCACGATCTCTGTTTTGAAAGGACGTGCCAACAAGGTGTGACCTTGAAGCACGAAGCGCGGGGTGTGAAAACGGTTCAAAATGACGAGGGGTCGAGTCTGACGCTTCGTGGAAAGAGTTGTCCGTAAAAGACGATGTTCTAATTTTTCTTATATAAATCCTTCCTTCGCGGCTAAGGGTTGTGTTTATTGTGCAAAGCCAGATATAATTCTTTTTACAAAGGAAAGCCGGTGTGAATTCTTTAAGGAACCCGCCTTACAATGTCGAAGACAATCTGGACGCCGAATATATCATCACTGAAGACTGGTTCAGGGGCTACTGTGGGAGTCCTGGATTAGAGGGTCCTCGGGCGTAGGGTCTATTGATGTGGGCCGGACTGATGGGCCGTCAAAATACAAGATGGAAGATTATCCCTCATGTCTGGTAGGGACTCTCATATGCGTGGATGGCAAGTATAGGTGTCCGGATATCTTATTCCTTTCTGTAAAACCAACTTTGTACAACCCTAAGCCCTTCCGGTGTCTATATAAACTGGAGGGTAGATCGGAGGCAGGATCATAAAATTGCTAGGCTAGCTATCTAGGGTTAGCTGAATCGATCTCGTGGTAGATCAACTCTTGTAACCCCTATACCCTCGAATATAATCAAGCAGGAGTAGGGTTTTACCTCCATTAAGAAGGCTCGAACCTGGGTAAACATTGTGTCCCTTCTCCATTGTTACTATTGATCCTCAGACACACAGCTTGGGCCCCCTACCCGAGATCTGCCGGTTTTGACACCGACACTCGTCTCAAGCCGCGCCGCCGCATGCAACTGCCACCGCCGTGCCACAAGTCGTGCCGCCATCGTCTCCAGTCGCTGCCATCACCTTAGCCGTCGCGCCGTCGCCGCAGCTGTCGCGCCATCACCGCCCACACCCGCAGCGCCGCCGCCGCACCCCGCTGCCACCTCGCCGCCTCGCCCGAAGATGCCACCACCGTCGAACTCGCCGCCGCCGCCCGAACCGCGTGAACCGGTATAAAACCGCCCTGGTTGGATCCAGTTTTTTTTCGGTTTTTCTTTTAGATCCGGTTTATTGTTTTAGTTAGTTTATTTAGCGAATGTTCGTTCGTTTAGGTTCTGTAGCAAACAGATTCATTAGATTAGGTTCTATAGTGAACGTTCATTCTGTAGTTTTTTCTTTTTAATTCAGTTTTCGGCCAGGGATTATATTTTCTTCGCAGTTTAGCCCCTGATCTCTAAACCCTCGTAACTTTTTGCTCGTTTGTCCAAATTTGACGAAACCAACGCCAAAATCTTCAAAGCGATCCCATCTATCCAGTAAAGCAACTTGAACATGTTTTTGAAAATTTAAAATTTGAGTTTAGTTCAGATTTGAATTTGATCTTGTTTTGTTGGTATCTTGAGTTTCGTAGTTACGTTTGAGTTGATTATTTTTGCAAATCATAGCTAACCACATGTACCTTCTATTAAGATCTAATCCACATAAATATAATGATGTTAAAATTTGTTTTCTGTTTAGATTAGTTATTTGCTTGTTTTTGAGTTCTTTGGATTTTTTCTTCGTTTTCTCTTTGCACCGTTTGCTTGAGTGCATATGTATGCTATTGTTTGTCTACGCTAGATTTTCCGGAGTGCGAAGCTTGTTACTATGAATCTCTAGAGTTTTCCGATCGTTAACAAGGCAAGTTACACTTTGATCATACTTTTCCATACCCAATTTTTACTATGCATTAGTTTTACCCCTCAATGTTTTGCATGAGTAGGATTGGGAACATGTGGATTTGGTTGTAGTACTTGAGGTAGGAACCTATTACCTTTGATCACCCTGGGAATATACGTTATGCTCTTATATTGCTTAGCCATGCTCATAGACGAGGATTGGTTCGTGATTCATGAAAGTTGTGAGAGATAATAATTTTGGACAACATTAAGGTGGCAACCTTAATACACATCTGGGTGGATTGGTTGGGGCACCTGGAGAAACCAGTGCTTGCCCATGTGAATCCCGGAGTACCCGTGTGATTTTCCCTCGGTTCGCCACCCATGCTCAAAGGTATCATATGATATTTCATGCCTAGAAACTTCCGCGTGCAACCACAAGCCATTATGGGCTCTGGCATAGTTGAGTAAGTTGTGTGAGCTCTTGAAGAGGTGGATTAGCAGATGTAGGGGAAAGTAGGTGTACCGGTCTACCCAGAGTAGAGAGTTAATGCTTCAGAAAGACTATGTCTCGATCTTCCGATCATGGATGCGGTCGAGTCTTGTGGGGAGAAGTGCACAACCTCTGCAAAGTGTACAAACTAATCATGATTACCCGTGTCCCCACTTATGGGAAATTTGAGTATCTAGAAGTGGATATTTATGTTGATCTCTTCACTCTTTAATTAACGTAGTGGGTTTAATGATGATACTTGGTTAATTTTGGGAATTGAGTTGGAGGAACCTTCTCAATATTGGCATAAACTTTGTAGTAAATAAAATCTATTCCTTTGTTGTAGGAAAAAAATTAGCTTTATGCAAAATTAAACTTAAAGCCTCCACCAGCCAAATATGCATGTAGATATAGTTTCTTGCATTCATTTGCTCTACAGTGTAACTCTGCCAGCATATTCCATGTGCTGACCTACATGGCTGCAACGTCTCATGTTATAGACTTTACCGACGAAGAATAAGGTGCGATAGGTCGTTGTCATGCACTCAGCTATGCCGTTGGAGTTTGATGGACTCATTTATGTTCGAAGCTTCCGCAGTTATTTTGCTTAGATGGCCTTGAACCATGTTATTTTTGTAATAAATACTCTTTATGAGGACCTCGATGTAATAAGTGTGTGATTGAAATTCTATTATAATTCCTCGAGTACTGTGTCTGTCAGCATACCGATCCAGGGATGACACTTAAGCACAGAGACTTCGATCCATTGGGATCGTGGTCGCTACAAGATGGTACCAGAGCACATGCTGACTGTAGGCGCGACCACCAGGAAAAGCCACATGATACTCTTCTCTACTCATTTCTAATTCTCCTCTATAGATGTCGGACCCCAGGAACAAGTCCATTCAGCCAGATGACGACATCCCTTTCAGACGACACTTGAAGGAAGTCACGAAGTACCTCAACATTGAACTACTAAGCTTCACTAGAACGTTCACTGCAAACTTACTAGAAGAAGAGCGATGAAGGATCAAAGTTCGTGCACCTGGGAGGACATTTGCACCAACAACCGAGCCCATCGAGTTTACCTTGGATGCACCAACTTGGAACTTGGGAAAGAGCATGACAGCCCACATCACTTTTGGACGTATTTGTGAGGTGTACCACAAGGATCTTGATGACACTGTCTACCAGATATGTGGACGCTGAGATGAGTAATGGGAGATGATTCGTACTAGGAAGGATGGATCTATTACAGCGTACATTCAGGAGATGGATCAACACATTCATCGATATGAGAACCAGATGTGTGCTATCATGAAGAAGACCAAGAAGGTGATGAAGAGGAATATCGAGCTAGAAGAAGAACTCAAGTCAACACGCGATGGATACGAAGAAGAAATTGTTGTGATACTTGAGAAGCATGAAGACCTAAAGAAGAAGCTAGGAATACCCATGATGAAACCAGAGCAAGAACCTAAAGTTGATTTTTGTTCGGAGGACTACATCATATTGGATGACACTGGCACGGATGGTAATGAAGATGATGACTGTGATGATGATTATGAAGACGAAGCTAGAGCTGATATTATGGAGTCTTCCATCGATCAAAACTTCTAGACGACCACCATGTTACTAATAGTATTCTTCCAAGTCGTTATAATCGATCGATTTGTAGTAGTAGTTTAGATCGTTTGTGTAAATCTTGTTTGATGTCGAGTGGTGTGAACTAAATGTATTTGCCTCATATGCATATGAGTTGTGAAATCCCTCATAGACCTTATTCTATTCTATCTTCTCACCCCCTCTAACCCATCAGATGCCTCTGAGACGTGACCCCGGATTCACTTTCCCGCCGGAGCTCACCCAGTTGATCCAACAGCAGAATGCCTTGATGCAGATGATGATCCAGAACCGAGGCAACAACAACAACAACCACCCACCGCCACCACCCCCTATTGAAAACCTAGCCCACTTTCTAAGGTTGAATCCACCGGTGTTTTCTAGCAGCACCAAGCCGATTGTTGCAGATGATTGGCTCCGCAAGATTGGGAGGGAGCTGACCACTGCTAGATGCACAAATGCTGAAAGCACAAGTGCTCCCTGGGTGATTTTGGTAATTAATGTCAACATATCTCTTGTTGGACTAATACTTTTATCTAGTGTATTTCAGAAAAGTCCAACAGTGGAGTGGCATGGACAAGAGGATGTGGAACCCCTTCAAGATGCTAAGGACTAAGGATTCGCTCAAGTTCAAAGCTCAGGACTCTACATTTTCTATTTCAGTGATCCAAGATCACATTGAGTCCATAGGAAAACAAATACTATTAAAAGGGGATGAGGTGTTGCTTAATGGCTTGCTTGCTCAAAGTGCTTAGTGATATGCTCCAAATCCCTCAACCACTTTCTCATATCCACATATGTCCCAAACCAAAAGTCAAACTCGGCCCCACCAATTTGATCCATCCGGCGCCACCGAGTTCATTTGACATAGCCACTGCCAGAAACCCTAATCAATTTGGTCTCACCGATAGGATCTCAGTCTCACCGAGATGGGCTTGCAATCTCTCTGTTGTCCATTGCTGTAATTTCGGTCTCACCGAAATTATGCAATCGGTCCCACCGAGTTTGCTTGACCAACTCTCTATTTTGCTTCTTACCAAAATCGGTCTCACCGAGTTTGTGTAATCGGTCAAATCGAGATGAGGTTTTACCCTAACCCTTGCACATCGGTCCCACTGAGTTGATCATATTGGCCCCACAGTAATGCCTAATGGTCACATTATGAACTAAATTGGTCTGACCGAGTTTTATGATTTGGTCCCACCGAGTTTGGTGAATTGTGTGTAACGGTTAGATTTTGAGTGGAGGCTATATATACCCCTCCACCCACTCCTCATTCGTGAGGAAAGCCATCAGAACATGCCTACACTTCCAGCATTCATTTTCTAAGAGAGAACCACCTACTCATGTGTTGAGGCCAAGATATTCCAATCCAACCATATGAATCTTGATCTCTAGCCTTCACCAAGTTTCTTTCCACTCAAATCATCTTTCCACCAAATCCAATCCTATGAGAGAGAGTTGAGTGTTGGGGAGACTATCATTTGAAGCACAAGAGCAAGGAGTTCATCAACAACACACCATCTATTACCTTTTGGAGAGTGGTGTCTCCTAGATTGGTTAGGTGTCACTTGGGAGCCTCCGTCAAGATTGTGGAGTTGAACCAAGGAGTTTGTACGGGCAAGGAGATCACCTACTTCGTGAAGATCTACCCTAATGAGGCAACTCCTTCGTGGGCGATGGCCATGGTGGGATAGACAAGGTTGCTTCTTCATGGACCCTTCGTGGGTGGAGCCCTCCATGGACTCGCGCAACTATTACCCTTCATGGGTTGAAGTCTCCATCAACGTGGATGTACACTAGCACCACCTATCGGAACCACGCCAAAAATCTCTGTGTCTCCAATTGTGTTTGCACACTCCAATCCCATCCCTTTACTTTCTTGCAAGTTGCATGCTTTACTTTCCGCTGCTCATATACTCTTTGCATGCTTGCTTGATATGTATTGTGAATGGTTAAACTTGTGCTTAAATTCCACCTCAACTTGAAAAACTTAAAAACTACTAACTTTGTGTGTTGAGGGTCTATTCACCCCCTCTAGACACCTCTTCTCGATCCTTTCAATTGGTATCAGATCTTTGGTCTCCATTGCTTTAGTTTAAACACCATTGGAGGAAGATGGATGAGTCTACGTTGGGGAGTCTTAGACATAGAGTGCCTATACTTAATGTAGAGTACTTTCATGAGTGGAAAAATGAGATGCTTGAGATTTTCAATGAATATCATTTGAGCAAGTACATTACTACCCCTTGTGCTCGCCTTGTTGATCCCTCGCATCCTACCCATGATGAGGATCTTGACATGATTCGCAATCTTAGAACTATCAATCTTATCATTAGAGGGTTGCCTAAAAACTTGATTGCTAGCTTATCGGCTCTTGATTGTCCTTATACTATATGGAGATATCTTGAGGAAAGATTTCCAAACTATTCCTTTCAAAATCTAGATGAGATTCTTCATAAGTCAATTGCCTTGAATAAAATGAGTACTAGTGATCCTAAGTTTAATGATTGTCTATTTGAGCCTCGTGACCTTAGGCGTGCTAAAGGAGATGTTGGAATCATTAGCAATATTATCTCCGAAGCTATTAGAATTCATAAAGATGATTATTGTCGATCATTTATCTAATGAATCACCCTCTCTAGGAATTGATCCATCACATGGCGATGTTGAATATGGATACTATGATGAGGATGATGATAGTGACTATGATATTGATGATGCAATGAGACACTTTGGTCTTATGGCTAACCTTCGCGGCTACATGGCAGGAGGAAAGGAATGGGTCCTTGATAGTGGATGTACCGATCACATGACCGGAGATAAAGATATGTTTCGTGAGCTTTCTGAAAATGATGGCACTCGAAAGTATGTCACTTTTGGTGATAACTCGATGGGTAAGGTGGTTGGCCTTGGTAAGGTGGCCATCTCACATGACAGCCCCATACAAAATGTTATGCTCGTTGAATCTCTTGGCTATAATCTGCTTTCCGTATCTAGACTGGCTGACTTTGGTTTCAGTGTCCTTTTTACTAAAGTAGATTGCCAAGTGTTTCGTAGAGATAATCATAAAATTGTCTTTAGCGGCATACGTAGAGGTGATCTATACATTGTTGATTTCACTAAAAAGGCTCAACCTAGAACTTGCTTAATTGCTAAATCTTCCAAAGGCTGGTTGTGGTATAGACGGTTAGGTCATGTGGGCATGTGAAACCTTGACAGGCTTATTAAAGGTGATCATATCCTCGGTGTTAAAGATGTCATATTTCATAAGGATAGACTTTGCAGCGCTTGCGAAGCAGGAAAACAGGTTGGAGGAAGCCGCCCCGTGAAGAACATCATGACCACGAGGAGACCGCTCGAGCTACTTCACATGGATCTCTTTGGTCCCAACGCCTACAAAAGTCTCAATGGAAACTCATTTGGTCTAGTTATAGCTGATGATTTTTCAAGATTTACGTGGGTGTTCTTTCTTGATGATAAATCACATGTTCAAAAGATCTTCAAAAACTTCGCTAGGAAGGCCCAAAATCAATTTGAAGTGAAGATCAAGAAGGTTCGCAGCGACAATGGAACGGAGTTCAAGAACGAAATGTGGACACCTTTCTTGACGAAGAAGGTATCTCACATGAGTTCTCGGCTACGTACACACCTAAACAAAATGGAGTTGTTGAGAGGAAGAACCGGACACTCATCAAAATGGCAAGAACGATGCTTGATGAATACAAGACGCCAAAACACTTTTGGGCGGAAGCGGTTGAGACAAGCTTGACATGCAACAAATCACTTGTATCTTCACAAGCTACTCGACAAGACGGCATACGAGCTCCACACCGGTAACAAACCCCAAGTTGGATACTTTCGAGTATTTGGCTCAAAGTGCTACATTCTTGATAAGCATCGTCGTTCTAAATTTGCTCCCAAGTCTCATGAAGGTTTCTTACTTGGTTATGGCTCAAACTCTCACACTTACCGTATCTACAACAATTTCACCCAAAAGGTTGAAGAGACGGTAGATGTGAAGTTTGATGAATCTAACGGCTGGCAAGTAGAGCAATTGCCAATTGATGTAGGAGATAAAGACCCTTCGGAAGCAATCCAAGACTTGTCTATTGGGAAGATCCGTCCAACGGAGGTGAAGGAGAGTACCTCGTCCGTCCAAGTGGAAGCTTCTACCTCACGACAAGATGAACCTCATCAACCACCTTCTCCACCACGACGAGAGAATGACAACGTCAACAATGAAGAAGGCCAAGAAGAAGAACAAGATGGTGAAGAAGATGTTCCACCCCGACCAAAACAAAAGCTCTCACGAGTTCGAGCAAGAGTCGCCAGAGTTCATCCCGTCGAGCAAATTTACAATGATATCCAAACCAGGAGAATCACTCGCTCTAAATCTCGTTTGGATAATTTTTGTGAACATTATTCATTCATCTCTAGCATTAAACCTATGAAGGTTGAAGAAGCATTGGAAGATCTGGATTAGATAAATGTTATGCATGAAGAGCTACACAACTTTGAGAGAAACCAAGTGTGTACATTGGTCGAGAAGCCCGACAACAACCACAACATCATCGGTACCAAATGGGTGTTTCGCAACAAGCAAGATGAAGATGGACAAGTAGTTCGCAACAAAGCACGTCTCGTCGCCCAAGGCTACACTCAAGTCGAAGGTATGGACTATGGTGAGACATATGCCCCCATTGCTAGACTTGTGTCCATTCGCATATTACTTGCCTATGCTAATCAGCATGATATCACCTTGTACCAAATGGACATTAAAAGTGCTTCTCTAAATGGTGAAATAGAGGAAGAAGTTTATGTTAAGCAACCTCCCGGCTTTGTCAATCCTAAGAAACCCAATCATGTTTACAAACTTCACAAAGCTCTTTATGGTCTTAAACAAGCTCCTAGAGCGTGGTATAAATTCTTGACCAAGTTCCTTATTGAAAAAGGCTTTGAAATTGGAAAATTTGATTATACTCTTTTTACTAAAAGGGTTAAAGGAGAACTATTTGTGTGCCAAATCTATGTGGATGATATTATATTTGGTTCAAATAACCCTCACTTTAGTGAAAAGTTTGGAAAGCTAATGTCCGAGAAGTTTGAGATGTCTATGATGAGTGAACTCAAATTCTTTCTCGGTTTGCAAATCAAGCAAACTAAGGAAGGTACCTTTGTCTCTCAAACAAAGTACACCAAGGACTTATTCAAGAAGTTCAATATGCAAGAATGCAAAGGTATGACTACACCCATGCCTACTAGTGGACATCTTGATTTGACCAAAGATGGTGAACCGGTTGATCAAAAGGTTTACCGCTCCATGATTGGTTTATTGTTATATCTATGTGCCTCTCGTCCCGATATTATCCTAAGTGTGTGCATGTGTGCACGATATCAAGCGGCCCCTAAAGAATGTCATCTTAAGGCCGTGAAAATGATAGTGAGATACTTAATCCATACACCAAACTTTGGCATTTGGTATCCTAAGAGGGCCTCTTTTAATATTGTTGGCTACTCCGACTCGAACTATGCCGGTGACAAGGTTGATAGAAAGTCCACTTCGGGTACTTGTCAATTTCTTGGTAGATCTCTTGTGTCTTGGTCCTCCAAGAAACAAAACTCGGTATCCTTATCCACCGCCAAAGCGGAATACATTGCCGCTGGTTCATATTGTGCTCAATTACTTTGGATGACCCAAACTCTTAAAGATTATGGGATATATGTGAAACATGTTCCATTGCTTTGTGACAATGAAAGTGCTATCAAGATTGCTCACAATCTTGTGCAACATTCTCGAACTAAGCATATTGAAGTTCGTCATCATTTCATTCGAGATCTCGTTGCCAAAGGGGACATTAACCTTAAGCATGTTCGCACCGATAAGCAATTAGCAGATATATTCACTAAACCACTTGATGAGAAAGTGTTTTGTAGGTTGAGAGGTGAATTGAACATCATCGATGCTTCAAACTTGGAGTAGGAACTCCATTTGGATACATGCAAGACATGAGCCTATGACTAATCCTTGATGTTTCTCTTATGATGATAATCATATATCTTGGATATATTTGCACCCTTGCATGGTATCTAACCCTTGTAGGTAATTGGATGAATCTAAATCTATGAGATTGCATCTCACTCACATCTTGAGCAATCTCTACGTCACCAAGTCTCTACAATATGGTGGTTGAAGACAAGGAAACATGAAACCCTTCCAACTTATCCTTTGACAATTTATATTTCAAATTTTCATGATTGTCATTTTGGATACACAAGTGCTATTCCTTGCAAGACTAATTCATGTAGGTAGATGAACTCCAATTATAAGTGGTGCTCCAAATGAACTACATCAACCTTCAGCATCCCACACAAATTCAACTACATGATCAAGATTAACACCACGACCCGAGGTATGTTATTCCATCTTAGAGAAGCTTTACCCCAAGACATGGGTCAAAGCAGCTCAACAAGATGTGAATACATCAAAATGCTTAAACGAAAAATGGTAATCCCATTTTGAGCTTAAACGATGAGTATGACCTATGATCAAGTGTCTTCACTTGACTCCTAAGTCAATATACTCTAACATAGGTGACTTTGTCACCGACCAATTCTAGATGAAGTTCTCTAGTGTTTCTCCTTGTTCTTGCATTTGTCTCATGCATATTTGTTTCCCTTTTTTTCAAAAAAAAACTTCATCTAGATTCCTTCTCTTTTATTTTTGTTCTGCATTTCCCTGCATCCAATTCATTGCAAATCCTTTAGTTAATTCCTTGCAAATCCTTGTGAGATTTTATTTGCTTAGTGAGCTGAGGTGACAAATGCTTTTTCTGTGTACTGAACTTGGACACACCGGTTTGTCACTTTCGATCAAACTGAATTATCTCGGTGCCAGCGAAGAAAACAACTCGGTGTTACTGATTTCAAATGTTGAGGAAACCCTTTGTCATTTGCATCCTGCACATTTTGTTCCATCTCCACTAGATGATTCTTTTCCTCTACCAGCACCCTATTTTTCCCAACTACTTTGCCATGTGACTCAAGGACCAAACCTATTTTGACTCATACCCCAGAAGACCCTTCTTGGAAATTGATGTCAAAGGGGGAGAGAGAGCTCACATCAAAGCTTAATCATATCAAAAGGGGGAAAGAGAAAAAAATAAACACATCACAGAGAGACCCCAATTGCTTGGTATTCAAAGAGGAGAGAAGTCACATGTCTTTAGAGAGGAAAGACATGTTCATGTTGTTTATGTTGTTTGTGTGTTTGGTTTTCTATGATTTTCTATTCCCTATCTTGTCCCAGTATCCCATATAAGATTCAGGGGGAGCAAGACATCCAAGGGAAGGAAATCTTCGAATTCATTACATATCTTTACCTTTGGGGACATGTCTACACTCAAATGGAGTACCTAGTACTCACTCTCTACATCCCAATCTTGGTACTCTTGTGGTTTGCTGCTCTTGCTCTGTTTAGTAGATGTTTCTGTGTTGTCTAACCTTGTTTACTCAGATTCATCTCTTCCAAAGCTAGCTCAAGACCACAAGGTAAGTATATGCATCACACTCATGTGCATGAGGATCTCTTGCTGATGTACATACTGTTTGCAAGAAGGACTCATGAGCATGAAGGTACATTTCCTATGTTCACACCATTTGCTCTGATGCATATAGCCAAGATACATGTAACTCATTGCTTGCTCTGTCATGATTATGCACTCACATGATCTTATGTTCTATATTTACATGATTGCATACATGTAGGGGGAGCCTATGCATGTTATATGTCCTTCCAAAGCTTTACCCGCCTTTCTCTATATCTTTATTTAAAGCTTTGATGTATGTTGTCATCAATTACCAAAAAGGGGGAGATTGAAATCACAAGTGCTCCCTGGGTAATTTTGGTAATTAATGTCAACATATCTCTTGTTGGACTAATACTTTTATCTAGTGTATTTCAGATAAGTCCAACAGTGGACTGGCATGGACAAGAGGATGTGGAACCCCTTCAAGATGCTAAGAACTAAGGATTGGCTCAAGATCAAAGCTCAGGACTCTACATTTTCTATTTCAGTGATCCAAGATCACATTGAGTCCATAGGAAAGCCAATACTATTAAAAGGGGACAAGGTGTTGCTTAATGGCTTGCTTGCTCAAAGTGCTTAGTGATATGCTCCAAAGCCCTCAACCACTTTATCATATCCACATATGTCCCAAACCAAAAGCCAAACTTGGCCCCACCGATTTGATCCATCCGGCGCCACCGAGTTCATTTGACATAGCCACTGCCAGAAACCCTAATCAATTCGGTCTCACCAGTGGGATCTCGGTCTCACCGAGATTGTCACATCCCTAGTTCTGGTATGCTCAAGGCTAGCTAGTCATGTGTGCATCATGTTTAAATTTCATTTAAATTTGAAATGAGGATTTGTGAAACCCTCAGAAATCATTTCTGGAAATGACCCAAATAAAAATTGCTCCAAAAGGGTCCAAGAAAATGCTCATGTTGCTCTCTGAAAATATTGGACAGAGATAAAAATCAAACCAATATTTTTAGGAGCTCATAAGTATTTAGTTTGGGCATTTGGAATTAATGCAATAATTATTTTCATTGGATATATATATGTTATATACTTTATATGTCCAAAAATTCTGAATTTTGGTGAGGGGCTTTGGATAAATCCTTAGGTCCCTGCAAAAATTGACATAAGTAAATAAAATGATTTAGTGTTTAAAACTAAATCAAAACAAATGTCAGAATTAGAAAAACAGAAACAGAAATAAAGAGGATCTTACCTCGGCCCCTTACCTGTACAGCCGGGCACTTGCAGCCCAGCGACCCAACAGGCCGGCCCAGCCGACTGGCACTGCTAGTCGTCGTCTCCACCGCGCCAGGAGGACGTCGAGCACGCGCTCACCGCATGCGGCCACGCGCCCGGCCACCTCCTGCCTCCCTGCTTGCTTCGCGACTCCCTGCAGCGTCGCCACGCAACCCCCGGCTCCCCTCGCTCTCAGCCATGCTCATCCCCTCCCCTTTCTCTCTCTTGCGAGAACCACCGAATGAGCCTTCGCCGCCGCTGCTCGCCGCTGTGGCCACCGGCCACCCCTCGCCCTGCCGCTGCGCCCAGAAGCTCCGCCACATCGCTGACTACCTCCACGTCAAGCCACGCGCCTCAGGAGGCCCTAGAGAGCCGTCTCGCCGCCGTCTTCATCTCCGGTCACCGGAGATTGTCTTCGCCGCCCCGCCGTCTTCAACGCGTCCCCGAGCTCGCCGACAAGCCCGTCGAGTCCGCCATGAGCATCTCCCCGTTTTCCCTCTCTTCTCCCTCTCGTTCCCGCGTCGTAGCCGTCGTTTCCACCATGACCGAAGCCATCGCCGCAGCAGCTCCTCGCCGTCGTGGCCACAGCCGCCATAGCCCGTAGCTGAGCTCGCCGTTGCACTCAGTGCACTCCGGCGAGTCGCGCAGACCCGCTCGCAGCCTCCCCTGTGCCCCGCAACATCAAAACCCCGATGGCCGAACTCCGGCCACCGCACTCGTCGTCGCCGCCGTCGTTCTGGGCCACCTCCGGCGAAACCCCGTGCATGTTGGATGCGGCACTCCGCCAGCTCCCCGTAGCTCCTCTCCCTGTGTCATCTGGATGCCAGAACAGCGACTCTGGCGAAGAACCGCCGCGGCTCGAGGTCGTCGCCGACCGAACTCCGGCGAGGCCGACGTGGCTGTCATTAGCGCCTAAGGGAATGTATAATGGTGCTATCTTAGGAGTGCCATGTAGGATAAATGATGAGGTGCAGGAGAGAGAACTCATAAGAAAAGGCTTGTCTTCTCTTATTTAAGATAAGACAAGAGATAATCTCTTAGCACAATTTATCTCACCATATTTTAAGGAATGACTAGTTATTGAAGATAAGGCTAAGATATAACCCATTGTAGACATACTTTTTTGTCATCTCTAAATTACATGCAAGATTTAAGATAAGGCTGTCCTATCAACCATTGTACATGCCCTAATCCCGCAGACTAAACCACCCCACCAGCCGCTGACCGTGGGTCCCAGGGCCAAGTCAAACCCTGGTCAGTGCGGGTTTGACCCGGGCTTAACCACTGTGTCAGTAACGTGTGGCCCCACACGTCAGGTTTGACCCAGGTTGACTGCTGACACAGTGCTGACCTCAAGCTGACGCAATAATGATTTCTGGAATTATTTTAACTCAGGAAATTCCAGAAAATGCTTTAAACTTCAAAAAAAAAACATAGAAATTCAACCGTAGCTCAGATTAAAATAAGTTATATATGAAAAATTATCAGGAAAATTCAATCTTTCCATCTGTACTAGTTTCATGCATGACAAACCAACTTATACCTACTGTATAGGTGAAACCGTGTAAATGGCATTTATAAAGAGTTAATTTGGAGTTGCATTTGAACTCTTGGTTCAAATGAACTTCAACCAAATGAATGCTAGTTGCATTAGCACAAACAGCATCACATCTACATGCCATGTTCATGCATCATATTTTTGCATATGCTTGTGTATTAATTGCCGACGCCGTTCCTTCTCGATAGGTCCTGCTCTAGAGACCGTTCCAGAGTACCTGTCTGAGGAGCGGTGCCCCCTCTGTTGATCTACCAGGCAAGCAAACCCCTTTGTTCATTCCGATACAATCCTACTCTCTAGCTCCTGCTCTCAGTTATTGCATTAGGACAACAATGATTCATCTGCTACATTGTGCTGCAGTAGTTGACCCATTCCTCTGCATGACCTGTCATTGCCACAGTAAATAGTTGAAACCCACTAGCATGTGTAGGAGTTGATTGAGCCATGTTGTGTTCCTACCATGCCATGCCTGCTATTGCTTAGAGTTGTGTCAGGTCTGATTCATTGGGAATGAATTGGAGTGCAGTTCTATGTTCTGATGCTAAGAGTGAAGTGTGTGAACACGATTTGGTAAAGGTAGTGGTGAGAGGCCATGTAGGAGTACATGGTGGGTTGTCTCACTGGAACCGTCCTTAAGCACTGAGTTCTATGTATGTTGTCTAATGACTCGATACTACCACACATTGGGTTCCAGTAACTCGACCCGTCTCAACTTATTAACCAACTTGATCTCTGTCCAGGAGTCGCAACTAGTTTCTGGTGTTTGTAGGTAGTGCTATTTTTCTACCAAGTGGCACCCGGCAGGGTGGGCTTGGGACAGACTAGATACACGTGGCCTGGTGTACCGAGTGGCACCCGGATGGTGGGCTCGGGAACCCTGCACACATCGTTTGGAGCCGTGAGCGACACCCCGATCGGATCTCCTTGCGGATGGAACCCGAATAGGCGATAAACCTGGACTAGAGTCTTGTGTGGTTAGTCAGGTCGTGGCCGACACCCTCGCCAGGCTTCCGCTTGAAGGTTGCTGAGATACATGACGTGTAGATGGCGGTAAGTGGCCAGAGCGTGTGTGAAGAAGTACACCCCTGTAGGGTTAACATGATCTATTCGAATAGCCGGGTCCGCGGTTATGGACTTCTTGGATGCTTACGTGGTACATAGACAACTTGAAGTGGATACCCTAAAATGCTCAAGACAAGTGTGAGTGCTATGGATGGCCTTCTCGAAGGGAGACGGGGATGAATCCATAGTAGTGTATTGTGTGGTGATTAGTGGACTCGTGTGCGCCATCTCACCTCAAAGAAGTTTCTCGTAGTCATAGAACAGGATAGCCACTGAGTCAAAGCTGGCTTGCTGCAACTAAACCCCACATTATCCTCTTGATACAAATGCATGTATGCTAGGATCTGATGTAAGTCTTGCTGAGTACCTTTGTACTCATGTTGCTTTATTTACGTTTTTGCAGCAGAGACTTCGGTCTTACTAGTACTCTCGTGGACTTCGACGAGTAGCTTGTACCTCAGCTACGATCTTGATAGGATGTTGTAGATAGTTAGGCTCTTCAGCCTTTTTCATTTGTGGGTGTCTGTACTCAGACATGTAATGCTTCCGCTTGTTGCTTGTCTGCTCTGAATGTTGGGTCATGTGACCCCTGTTTGTAATAAATGCTATGATGGCTCTTCTGAGCCTTTATCTATATGAGTTGTTGAGTTATGTTGTGATGCCATGTTGTACAACACATACTTGCATGTTATGCGTACGTGTAATGTGTATTTCTATGTCTGGGATCTGACTATCTAGTTGTTTATCCTTAGTAGCCTCTCTTACCGGGAAATGTCTCCTAGTGCTTCCACTGAGCCCTGGTAGCTTGCTACTGCTCCGGAACACTTAGGCTGGCCGGCATGTGTCCTTCTTCATTCCTGTGTCTGTCCCTTCAGGGAAATGTCACGCGGTGTCTACCGGAGTCCTGCTAGCCCATCTGCTACAGCCCGAATTCACTCGCTGATGACCGACACGTTCGATGCTGGGTCATGTATGCCCGTCCCTGTAAGTTAGTGCCACTTCGGGTTCACGACTAGCCATGTCAGCCCGAGTTCTTTGTCATATGGATGCTAGCGACACTATCATATACGTGTGCCAAAAGGCGCAAACGGTCCCGGGCATGGTAGGGCGACACCCGTGGGAATACCGTGCGTGAGGCCGCAAAGTGATATGAGGTGTTACATGCTAGATCGGTGTGACTTAGGATCGGGGTCCTGACAGCTTTTGGTATCAGAGCTTGACTGCCTGTAGGATTACCCAGCCAAACTGGTCGAAGTTGAGTCTAGAAATTCTTTAGTTATGTAAGGGAATTGATTGTGGGAAGGAACATAATGCTCTTTTTACTCCTTTACCTCATGGCCTTCTGATCTGAGTCATCCTATCTTTCCTGCGTGGTTAAGGAACTAGGCTTTCTCTTCCGTCTATCAGGATCACGTGTTACTACTCCATAGTCCCATAGGATTGGTTGATCAGAGTCTTACCCCAGTTTCGAGTACTTCCGGTGTAGTCTGTTTAGTACTATCTCAGAACCTTGAGTGATGATGTTGAGTATGTTACTACCCCATTTTAGCGGGATGTCTCATTCTGAGCATTTTACTGCCGCTATGCTGCCAGAACTGCCCTAGGAGTTCAAGAGTTACTAATCTCCTTGTCCTACATTCTATAGCTTATAGTTGATGCTGATTCCGTCCTTGGTTTCGTTTCTCAGGATGTCATCAGTTAAGCGAAGTTCTGTTGCTCGTAGCCAGAACCACGGAGATGGTAGGGATGAGGATCCTCCCGACCAGCCTTCATTGGCAGAGTTCATGTTAGAGATGGAGAGAAACAAGCGTGAGTCTAACCGCTTTTTGGCACGTATCGAGGAGAACACCGCACATCAATTCAAAGGGTCTGCAACCATTCATGACTTCATTCGTTTGCACCCGCCCACCTTTCATAATTCTATTAAGCCACTTGATGCAGATGACTGGCTCCGTAGCATCACTCATAAGCTGCATTCCGCAAACTTAGCTGAAGATGACAAGGCCACCTATGCCACATACCACCTGGAAGGTCCTGCTAGTCTTTGGTGGCAGAACTATGACGCTATGCTTCCAGCTGGCCGAGGGATTTCACTGAGGCTTTTCGCGAGCATCACATACCTCAGGCCCTCATCAACCGCAAGAGAGAAGAGTTCTGTAGTTTCACCCAGAGTAAGATGGCTGTTGATGCTTATAGCAGAGAGTTCGAGAAGCTTGCCCGCTATGCTTCAGAAGAGGTGTCCACGGACGCCAAGAAGCAGGCTAGGTTCCGGAAGGGTCTCAACCCCAAGTTGCGTCGTGATCTCCACCTACATCATTGTGATACATTCCAAGCTCTTGTGAACAAGGCCATTAATGCAGAGACAGCGCAGCTCACTTACGAGGAGTCTCGTAAGCACACCCGTGAGTTGGGATCTTCTTTCGGTTCGGGCTCGCAGCAGCGCCGGATTTGGGTTCCAAACTCCGCTCTTCCTTCTGTATATACACCAAGGCCATCCCATGTGGTGCCTTCCCCAGCTCAGTCGTATGTTCCACCCAGGCCTACTGGTAGACCGCTTGTCAGTGCGGGTCCATGTCAAACTTCAGGGACTTGCTTCACATGCGGGAAGCCAGGACACTATGCACGTGACTACTCTCAGACTAGTTATGTTCCGCCCCAGCCCAAGAAGTCTATTGGCTGTGTCAAGCCATCAAGCAAGACGATCAGTGCCAAGCCAGCTCACACTAAACATGGACGTGTGCATCACGTCTCAGCTAAAGATGCTCATGATGATCCGGATGTCGTTCTTGGTACACTCCTTGTCAACTGTCACCCAGCATCGGTTCTATTCGATATTGGAGCATCCCATTCTTTCATCTCTGAAGGCTATGCTCGTTTGCACGACATGTCATTTTGTGATATGCCAACTCCGCTTGAAATTCAAACCCCAGGGTCTAGATGGAAAACCACCAGAATCAGCTATGGTAATGAAATCCTTGTTGATAGACTTGTATTTCTTGCATCACTTGTAGCCCTCAAGTCCTTAGATATTAACATCATCTTGGGTATGGACTGGATGACAGCTCATCATGCCAAGATTGATTGTTACACCAGATCTGTTCAGCTTACACACCCATCTGGCAAGATAGTCACTGTCTCCACCAGAGTTGCAAAGCGCCAACTCTATTCTCTTAATGCCAGCCCTCTTCCAGACCTTGAAGATATCCCGGTAGTCTGTGACTTTCCGGATGTCTTTCCAGAGGATCTGCCAGGTGTTCCACCTAACAGAGATGTAGAGTTCGTCATAGATCTTATCCCAGGAACCGCTCCAATCTCTAGGAGACCCTACAAGATGGCACCCTTAGAACTAGCCGAGCTTAAGAAACAACTTGATGAGTCCTTGCAAAAGGGTTTCATCCGTCCTAGTTCTTCTCCTTGGGCTTGCCCCGTCCTCTTCGTCAAGAAGAAGGATAGTACGGACCGGATGGTTGTAGATTATCGTCCCGTTAATTTGGTCATGATAAAGAACAAATATCCGCTCCCCAGGATCAACGATCTGTACGATCAGCTCGCTGGATCCTCAGTCTTCTCCAAGATGGATTTGAGGTTAGGCTACCACCAAATCAAGATCAGAAACGGGGACATTCCTAAAACGGCTTTTGTCACTCGTTACAGCCAGTACGAGTACACCGTCATGTCCTTTGGCCTAACCAACGCTCCAGCTACTTTCTCCCGCTTGATGAACTCGATCTTCATGGAGTACTTAGATAAGTTCGTCGTGGTTTACCTCGATGACATTCTTATTTACTCGAAGAACAAGGAAGAGCATGCCAAACATCTTAGACTTGTGTTAGAAAAACTCAGAGAGCATCACCTTTATGCCAAGTTCTCCAAGTGTGAATTTTGGTTGCCAGAAGTGACCTATCTAGGCCACGTGATCTCTGGTAAGGGCATTGCTGTCAATCCCAAGAGAGTTAAGGCCGTTCTTGATTGGACTCCACCTGAAACAGTTAAAAAAGTTAGGAGTTTCCTTGGTCTAGCCAGCTATTATCGTCGCTTTGTTGAAAACTTCTCCAAAGTAGCCAAACCTCTCACGAAACTTCT
This sequence comes from Triticum aestivum, assembly GCF_018294505.1. Taxonomy (NCBI): domain Eukaryota; kingdom Viridiplantae; phylum Streptophyta; class Magnoliopsida; order Poales; family Poaceae; genus Triticum; species Triticum aestivum. The sequence continues at coordinate 376,914,319 of NC_057801.1, forward strand.
CAAGAAAGATAAAAAGTTTGAGTGGTCCCCATAGTGCGAGTACAGTTTTTAGGAACTGAAAAGACGCCTGACTTCTGATCCCATACTTGTGCCACCGAATTTCACTAAGGACTTTGTTATCTATTGTGACGCCTCACAACAGGGACTAGGTTGCACTCTTATGCAGGATCGTCATGTGATTGCCTATGCATCTCGACAATTGATCCACATGAGGAGAATTATCCTACACATGATCTAGAGCTTGCAGCCATAGTCTATGCACTCAAGAGCTGGCGACATTACCTCCTTGGTAAACGTTGCGAGATCTACACCGACCACCAGAGTCTCAAGTATATCTTCACCCAACCAGATTTGAACCTTAGGCAAAGACGTTGGTTGGAGTTGATCTCAGATTACAACTTAGGGATTACCTACACTCCAGGCAAAGCTAATGTCATGGCTGATGCGCTAAGCCATAAATCCTATTGCAACAATCTCATGTTGCAGCAGGGTCAACCACTTATCCAAGAGGAATTCTATAAGCTTAACCTTCACATTGCTCCTCACGGATTCTTTTTTACCTTGGTGGCGAAACCTACTCTTGTGGATCATATCATAGAAGCCCAAAAGCATGATACAGGGATTACCCGGATCAAGAGAAACATTGCCAAGGGTATTGCTGGTAGTTTCTCTATAGATGATCGAGGTGTCGTTTTCTTTGGGAACTGCCTGGTGGTCCCCAAGAAGCAGCATCTTCGACAACTGATTCTTAAGGAGGCGCATGAATATCCTCTCACGATTCATCCCGGTAGTACTAAGATGTATCAGGACCTACGCCAGAGGTTCTGGTGGACTAGGATGAAGAGAGAAATTGCTTAGTTTATTTCTAACTGTGATGTTTGTCGTCGCATTAAGGCAGAGCATCAGAGACCTGCTGGCACCCTTCAGCCTTTAGCCATTCCTGAGTGGAAATGGGATAAAGTTGGTATGGACTTCATCACCGGCTTTCCCAGGACCAAGAGAGGGAATAATGCTATATTCGTAGTCATTGATCGTCTCTCCAAAGTGGCTCATTTCCTTCCTGTTCGAGAGAGCATCACCTCTAGTCAGCTCGCTGACTTATATATTTCTCGAATAGTGTCACTTCATGGTGTTCCACTAGAGATCAATTCAAACCGTGGTAGTTTTTTCACTTCTCATTTCTGGGAGAGTTTCCAGACTGCCATGGGAACCCATCTTTCCTTCAGTACCGCTTTCCACCCTCAGTCGAGTGGTCAGGTGGAAAGGGTCAACCAAATTCTCGAAGACATGCTTAGAGCTTGCGTTATCTCATTCGGTATGGATTGGGAGAAATGTCTTCCTTTTGCCGAGTTTGCTTATAACAATAGCTATCAATCCAGTCTCAAGAAAGCTCCTTTTGAGATTCTCTATTGACGAAGATGTCGAACACCTTTGAACTGGTCAGAAACCGGTGAAAGACGATTCTTTGGACCGGACATGATCCAAGAGGCAGAAGAGCAAGTTCGCATCATTCTTGAGAATTTGAAAACAGCCCAGTCTCGTCAAAAGAGTCAGTATGATTGTCATCATAAGGATATGACTTATGAAGTTGGCGACAAAGCTTACCTTTGGGTTACTCCTTTGAAGGGTACCCATCGTTTCGGTATCAAGGGCAAGGTGGCTCCTCGTTACATTGGTCCTTTTCGCATTCTCGCTAAACGAGGAGAGGTTGCCTACCAGTTGGAACTACCCCCACATCTTTCCAGAGTGGATGATGTCTTCCACGTCTCTCAACTCAGCCGTTGCTTCTCGGATCCTATCTGTGGAGTGGACCACGAAATGCTTGATCTCCAAGATAACCTCACATATCGAGAGTATCCAGTTTGCATTTTTGATCAAGCAGAGCGTGTCACTCGACGTCATAACATCAAGTTTCTCAAGGTTCGGTGGTCTCATCATTCCGAGAGAGAAGCTACCTGGGAGCGAGAAGATCGTCTTTGACTTGAGTACCCCACCTTCTTTCCATCGACCCCTGAATCTCGGGACGAGATTCTTTCAAGTGGGGGCGAGTTGTCACATCCCTAGTTCTGGTATGCTCAAGGCTAGCTAGTCATGTGTGCATCATGTTTAAATTTCATTTAAATTTGAAATGAGGATTTGTGAAACCCTCAGAAATCATTTCTGGAAGACCCAAATAAAAATTGCTCCAAAAGGGTCCAAGAAAATGCTCATGTTGCTCTCTGAAAATATTGGATAGAGATAAAAAATCAAACCAATGTTTTTAGGAGCTCATAAGTATTTATTTTGGGCATTTGGAATTAATGCAATAATTATTTGCATTGGATATATATATGTTATATATTTTATATGTCCAAAAATTCTGAATTTTGGTGAGGGGCTTTGGATTAATCCCTTAGGTCCCTGCAAAAATTGACAGAAGTAAATAAAATGATTTAGTGTTTAAAACTAAATCAAAACAAATGTCAGAATTAGAAAAACAGAAATAGAAATAAAGTGGATCTTACCTGGGCCCCTTACCTGTGCAGCCGGGCACTGTGTAGCCCAGCGACCCAACAGGCCGGCCCAGCCGACTGGCACTGCCAGTCGTCGTCTCCACCGCGCCAGGAGGACGCCGAGCACGCGCTCACCGCACGCGGCCACGCGCCCGGCCACCTCCTGCCTCCCTGCTTGCTCCGCGACTCCCTGCAGCGTCGCCACGCAGCCCCGTCGGCTCCCCTCGCTCTCAGCGGCGCTCATCCCCTCCCCTTTCTCTCTCTCGCGAGCACCACCGAACGAGCCTTCGCCGCCACTGCTCGCCGCCGTGGCCACCAGCCACCCCTCGCCCTACCGCTGCGCCCAGAAGCTCCGCCACATCGCCGGCTACCTCCCCGTCAAGCCACGCGCCTCAGGAGGCCCTGGAGAGCCGCCTCACCACTGTCTTCATCTACGGTCGTCGGAGATTGTCTTCACCGCCCCGCCGTCTTCAGCGCGTCCCCGAGCTCGCCGACAAGACCGTCGAGTCCGCCGTGAGCATCTCCCTGTTTTCCCTCTCTTCTCCCCCTCGTTCCCGTGTGGTAGCCGTTGTTTCCACCATGGCCGAAGCCATCGCCACCGCGGCTCCTTGCCGTCGTGGTCACAGCCGCCGCAGCTCGCAGCCGAGCTCGCTGTTGCACTCGCTGCACTCTGGCGAGTCACGCGGACCCGCTCGCAGCCTCCCCCGTGCCCCGCAACATCAAAACCCCGATGGCCGAACTCCGGCCACCGCACTCGTCATCGCCGCCGTCGTTCTGGGCCACCTCCGACGAAACCCCGTGCATCGTTGGATGCAGCACTCCACCAGCTCCCCGTAGCTCCTCTCCCTGTGTCGTCTGGACGCCGGAACAGCGACTCCGACGAAGAACCGCCACGGCTTGAGGTCGTCGCCGGCCGAACTCCGGCGAGGCCGATGTGGCTGTCATTAGCGCCTAATCCCGCAGCCTAAACCACCCCACTAACCGCTGACCGTGGGCCCCAGGGCCAAGTCAAACCCTGGTTAGTGCGGGTTTGACCCGGGCTTAACCACTGTGTCACTAACGTGTGGCCCCACATGTTAGGTTTGACCCAGGTTGACTGCTGACGCAGTGCTGACCTCAAGCTGACGCAATAATGATTTATGGAATTATTTTAACTCAGGAAATTCCAGAAAATGCTTTAAACTTCAAAAAAATCATAGAAATTCAACCGTAGCTCAGATTAAAATAAGTTATATATGAAAAATTATCAGGAAAATTCAACCTTTCCATCTGTACTAGTTTCATGCATGACAAACCAACTTATACCTACTCTATAGGTGAAAACGTGTAAATGGCATTTATAAAGAGTTAATTTGGAGTTTCATTAACTTGGTTCAAATGAAGTTCAACCAAATGAATGCTAGTTGCATTAGCTCAAACAACATCACATCTACATGCCATGTTCATGCATCATATTGTTGCATATGCTTGTGTATTGATTGCCGACACCGTTCCTTGTCGATAGGTCCTGCTCCGGAGACCGTTCCAGAGTACCTGTCTGAGGAGTAGTGCCCCCTCTTTTGATCTACCAGGCAAGCAAACCCCCTTGTTCATTCTGATACAATCCTACTCTCTCGCTCCTGCTCTCAGTTATTGCATTAGGACAACAACGATTCATCTACTACTTTGTGCTGCGGTAGTTGAACCCATTCCTCTGCATGACCTGTCATTGCCACAGTAAATAGTTGAAACCCACTAGCATGTACAGGAGTTGATTGAGCCATGTTGTGTTCCTACCATGCCATGCCTGCTATTGCTTAGAGTTGTGCCAGGTCTGATTCATTGGGAATGAATTGGAGTGCAGTCTATGTTCTGATGCTGAGAGCGAAGTGTGTGAACACGATTTCGTAAAGGTAGCGGTGAGAGGCCATGTAGGAGTACTGGTGGGTTGTCTCACTGGAACCGTCCTTAAGCACTGAGTTCTATGTATGTTGTCCAATGACACGATACTACCACACCTTGGGTTCTGGTAACTCGACCCCTCTCGACTTATTAACCAACTTGATCTCCGTCCAAGAGTCGCAACTAGTTTTTGGTGTTTGTAGGTAGTGCTATTTTTCTACCAAGTGGCACCTGGTAGGGTGGGCTTGGGACAGACTAGGCACACGTGGCCTGTTGTACAGAGTGGCACCCGGATGGTGGGCTCGGGAACCCTGCACACATCTTTTGGGGCCGTGAGCGACACACCGATCGGATCTCCTTGCGGATGGAACCCGAATAGGCGATAAACCTGGACTAGAGTCTTGTGTGGTTAGTCAGGTCGTGGCCGACACCCTCGCCAGGCTTCTGCTTGAAGGTTGCTGAGATACATGATGTGTAGATGGCGGTAAGCTGCCAGAGCGTGTGTGAAGAAGTACACCCCTGTAGGGTTAACATGATCTATTCGAATAGCCGGGTCCACGGTTATGGACTTCTTGGATGCTTACGTGGTACATAGACAACTTGAAGTGGATACCCTAAAATGCTCAAGACAAGTGTGAGTGCTATGGATGGCCTTCTCAAAGGGAGACGGGGATGAATCCATAGTAGTGTATTGTGTGGTGATTAGTGGACTCGTGTGCGCCATCTCACCTCAAAGAAGTTTCTCGTAGTCGTAGAACAGGATAGCCACTGAGTCAAAGCTGGCTTGCTGCAACTAAACCCCACATTATCCTCTTGATACAAATGCATGGATGCTAGGATCTGATGTAAGTCTTGCTGAGTACCTTTGTACTCATGTTGCTTTATTTATGTTTTTGCAGCAGAGACTTCGATCTTACTAGTACTCTCATGGACTTCGACGAGTAGCTTGTACCTCAACTACGATCTTGATAGGATGTTGTAGATAGTTAGGCTCTTCAGCCTTTTTCATTTGTAGGTGTCTGTACTCAGACATGTAATGCTTCCGCTTGTTGCTTGTCTGCTCTGAATGTTGGGTCATGTGACCCCTGTTTGTAATAAATGCTATGATGGCTCTTCTGAGCCTTTATCTATATGAGTTGTTGAGTTATGTTGTGATGCCATGTTGTACAGCACATACTTGCATGTTATGCATACGTGTAATGTGTATTGCTATGTGTGGGATCTGACTATCTAGTTGTTTATCCTTAGTAGCCTCTCTTACCGGGAAATGTCTCCTAGTGCTTCCACTGAGCCCTAGTAGCTTGCTACTGCTCCAGAACACTTAGGCTGGCCGGCATGTGTCCTTCTTCGTTCCTGTGTCTGTCCCTTCAGGGAAATGTCACGCGGTGTCTACTGGAGTCCTGCTAGCCCAGCTGCTATAGCCCGGATTCACTAGCTGATGACCGACACGTTTGATGCTGGGTCATGTATGCCTGTCCCTGTAAGTTAGTGCCACTTCGGGTTCACGACTAGCCATGTCAGCCCGGGTTCTTTGTCATATGGATGCTAGCAACACTATCATATATGTGTGCCAAAAGGCGCAAACGGTCCCAAGCATGGTAAGGAGACACCCGTGGGAATACCGTGCGTGAGGCCGCAAAGTGATATGAGGTGTTACATGCTAGATCGGTGTGACTTAGGATCGGGGTCCTGACAGAGATGGGCTTGCAATCTCTCTATTGTCCATTGCAGTAATTTTGGTCTCACCAAAATTATGCGATCGGTCCCACCGAGTTTGTTTGACAAACTCTCTGTTTTGCTTATTACCAAAATCGGTCTCACCGAGTTTGTGTAATCGGTCAAACTGAGAAGAGGTTTTACCCTAAGCCTTGCACATTGGTCCCACCGAGTTGATCATATCGGTCCCACCAAAATGCCTAACGGTCACATTATGAACTAAATCGGTCTGACCAAGTTTTATGATTCGGTCCCACCGAGTTTGGTGAATTTTGTGTAACGGTTAGATTTTGTGTGGAGGCTATATATACCCCTCCACCCACTCCTCATTCGTGAGGAAAGCCATCAGAACATGCCTACACTTCCAGCATTCATTTTCTGAGAGAGAACCACCTACTCGTGTGCTGAGGCCAAGTTATTCCAATCCAACCATATGACTCTTGATCTCTAGCCTTCTCCAAGTTGCTTTCCTCTCAAATCATCTTTCCACCAAATCCAATCCTATGAGAGAGAGTTGAGTGTTGGGGAGACTATCATTTGAAGCACAAGAGAAAGGAGTTCATCAACAACACACCATCTATTACCTTTTGGAGAGTGGTGTCTCCTAGATTGGTTAGGTGTCACTTGGGAGCCTCCGTCAAGATTGTGGAGTTGAACCAAGGAGTTTGTACGGGCAAGGAGATCGCCTACTTCGTGAAGATCTACCCTAGTGAGGCAAGTCCTTCGTGGGCGATGGCCTTGGTGGGATAGACAAGGTTGCTTCTTCGTGGACCCTTCGTGGGTGGAGCCCTCCATGGACTCGCGCAACCGTTACCCTTCGTGTGTTGAAGTCTCCATCAACGTGGATGTACGATAGCACCACCTATCGGAACCACACCAAAAATCTCCGTGTCTCCAATTGCGTTTGCATACTCCAATCCCATCCCTTTACTTTCTTGCAAGTTGCATGCTTTACTTTCCGCTGCTCATATACTCTTTGCATGCTTGCTTGATATGTATTGTGAATGGTTAAACTTGTGCCTAAATTCCACCTCAACTTGAAAAACTTAAAAACTGCCAACTTTGTGTGTTGAGGGTCTATTCACCCCCCTCTAGACACCTCTTGTTGATCCTTTCAGATGCGGAGAGAGTGCGCTTTGCCGCACATTACCTTGATGGACCCGCAGCCTCTTGGTGGGAGAATTTCACCACCAGTTACCCCATTGCTACAGTTACATGGGATCAGTTTCAACAGGCCTTCCGCACCGCACATGTTTCAGCTAGAGCCATGAGTTTGAAGAAGCATGAGTTCAACTTACGCCAAGGAAGTCGTACAGTGGGGCAGTATGTGGATGAGTTCAACAAGTTAGCACGCTATGCCCCAGATGATGTGGACACAGTTGCCGCAAAGCAGGAGAAGTTTCTTGAGGGACTCAATGATGAGCTGAGTATGCAGTTGATGGTGGCAAACTTCAACAACTACCAGGATCTGGTAGACAGGGCCCTCATGATTGAAGGCAAGAAGCAACAGATAGATAATCGCAAGAGGAAGTATGGACAGGGGAAGTATAATTCTGGAGCTCACCAGAAGCCTCGCTATTCCCCGTACTCGAGAGGACATACTCATCATAAACATGGAGGACATTCGCACAATGGAGGCAGTTCACACAACCACAGTGGCCCTAAGAATGGTAATGGAAATGGAGGAAGCAACAGTCAGAGCCGTTCCAACCGCGCGACACCCGCCAAGAAGGATCTGCGTCACATTACTTGTTTCAAGTGCGGGAAGACCGGACACTACGCCACTGATTGTTCTGAAGCAAAGAATGGAAATGGCAATGGAAGTTCTGGAAAGAAGCCCAACTCCTTCACAAGAGGCCAGGTGAACCACGTCAGTGTGGAGGAGATTGAGGAGCAGCCTGACGTAGTTGTCGGTAAGTTTTTGATTAATGCATTTACAACCCCTATTCTTTTTGACATTCGTGCATCTCATTCATTCATATCAAGGGGATTTGTGGACAAGTTTAAGTTGCCAACCGTAGCCCTTAAGTCACCTATGTTAGTGAGTTCCCCAGGAGCAGAGTATATGGCTAGTTGGGGATGTTATCAGTTGCCAATAACCATAGGTAGACATGTTTTCCCCATCGACCTTATTGTCCTGGAGTCACAAGGATTGGATGTGATCCTAGGCATGGATTGGTTATCCAAGTTTGAGGGAAACATCGATTGTGTGAGTATATCAATTCTTCTCACCAGCCCAGAGGGAAAAAGGATCAAGTATGTGTCTAGGCATGCGCCAAGGAGGACTCATGTGAATTCCCTTCTAGGAATTGTCTAGGAGGAAGTACCTGTTGTGAAGGATTACCCCGATATATTTCTGGAGGAGTTACCAGGCATGCCACCAGACCGAGACATAGAGTTTTTGATCGACTTGTTGCCAAGCACCGGACCAATATCCAAGAGACCGTACCAGATGCTCGCAAATGATCTGGAGGAAACTAAAAAGAAGATTAAGGAGCTATTGGATAAAGGTTATGTTCGACCAAGCTCATCACCCTGGGGAGCCCATGTGCTTCTAGTTGAGAAGAAGGATGGATCTTTGAGGATGGTTGTTAATTATCGTGCACTGAATGAGGTGACGATCAAGAACAAATACCCTCTGCCAATGATCAATGATTTGTTTGACGAGCTGCAGGGAGCTAAATTTTCTCCAAGATCGATCTTCGATCAGGATATCACCAGCTGAAGATCTGAGAGCAGGATATACTTAAGACAACTTTTACCACGAGGTATGGGCTATATGAGTATATGGTTATGTCATTTGGTTTGACTAATGCCCCTGCCTATTTTATGAGTATGATGAACAAGGTGTTCATGGAGTTCTTGGACAAGTTCGTCGTGGTGTTCATTGATGATATATTGGTCTACTCGAGGAATGAAGAAGAATAGAAGGAACATTTGCGCTTTGTTCTTGAGAAGCTCAGGGAACATCAGTTGTATGCCAAGTTCATCAAATGTGAGTTTTGGTTGAAGGAAGTTGGATTTCTCGGACATGTTATATCAGGAGAAGGAATAGCAGTATACCCTACCAAGGTTGCATATGTCACCGAGTGGTTGGCACCCACCTCAGTTGGAGAGATCCAAAGTTTTCTTGGACTAGAAGGTTATTGAGATTTTTTCCAAGATCGTGAAGCCCATGACGAAGTTATTGAAGAAGGACACCAAGTTTAAATGGACTGAGGATTGTGAGGCCGATTTTCAGGAGTTGAAGAAACGTTTGGTTATAGCCCAGTGTTGATTCTTCTGAACATACGCAAGGATTTCCAAGTTTATTGTGACGCTTCTTGTCAAGGACTTGGAGGTGTTCTTATGCAGGAAGGAAGAGTTGTTTCATATGCCCCACGACAGCTACGACCTCATGAGTTGAACTATGACACGCATGATTTGGAGTCAGCAGTCGTAGTGCATGCGCTCAAGACATGGAGAAACTTTCTCATTGATAACCGTTGCGATGTTTACACGGATCATAAGAGTTTGAAGTACATCTTCACGCAGAAGGAGTTGAACCTCAGGCAGAGGAGATGGTTGGAGCTCATAAAGGATTATGACATGAGATTGCATTATCATCCAGGAAAGACCAATGTCATAGCAGATGCCTTGAGCTGTAAGAGTTATGTTAACACACTCATATTCGGAGGATTAACTCAGGAGTTAGCTGACGACCTTCGAGAACTTCGCTTGGAGATAGTTCCGGGAGGTTATGTTTTGGCCCTGGAAATTCAGTCCACTTTGCTGGGAAAGATCCGAGAAGCCCAGAAGACGGACAAGGAGATTGCAAAGATATAAGAAAGGATGAGTAAAGGCAAGGCTAAAGGTTTTTGTGAGGATGAGCACGAAACTTTATGGTTTGAGGATCGTATATATGTGCCTAATGACCCTGAGATTAGGAAGTTAATTCTTCAGGAGGCTCATGATTCACCTTAATCAATTCACCCAGGCAACACCAAGATGTATCTGGATTTGAAGGAGAGTTTCTGGTGGACAGGAATGAAGAAGGATATTGCAGAGTATGTAGCAGAATGCGACGTATGTCAGAGAGTTAAGGCAGAGCATCAAAAACCAGCAGGGTTACTTCAGCCTTTGCTGATACCCGAATGGAAGTGGGATAAACTTGGCATGGATTTCATCACCGGATTACCCAGGACTCATTCAGGCTATGACTCTATCTGGGTTGTAGTTGACCGCCTGACCAAGGTAGCACATTTTCATCCCTGTGAAGACAACCTATACAAGTGCTAAGTTGGCGAAGATATAACATGCCCAGGATCGTATGTCTGCATGGAGTTCCGAGGACCATCGTATCAGATAGAGGAACGCAGTTTACTTCAAAGTTTTGGAATCAGTTGCACGAAACTTTGGGTACCATGCTAGAGTTCAGTACATCCTTTCATCCGCAGATAGATGGACAGATCGAGAGAGTCAATCAGATTCTGGAGGACATGTTGAGAGCTTGTGCGCTAGATTATGGATCTAGTTGGGATGATAAGTTACCCTATGCAGAGTTCTCCTATAACAACAGTTATCAAGCCAATTTGAAGATGGCCCCTTTCGAAGCTTTGTACGGAAGGAGGTGCAAGAGACCATTGTCACGGGATGAAGTTGGAGATCGACAGTTGTTCATACCAGATTTAATCAGAGATTCTGAGGAGAAGGTTAAGTTGATTCGAGATAGACTCAAGATAGACCAGTCCAGGCAGAAGAGCTATGCATATACTAAACGTAAGGAGGTAGCCTATAAAGTCAGAGACAAAACATATCTTCGAGTGTCCCCACTTCGAGGAGTTAAGCGATTTGGAGTCAAGGGAAAGCCAGCACCATGATTTGTGGGACCATACAGAGTCTTGGAATGTATGGGAGAAGTTGCCTACAAGTTGAAATTACCCGAAGGTTTTCAGGAGTTCATGATGTGTTTCACGTTCCCCAGTTGAAGAAGTGCCATGCAGAGATGGCTGACATTCCTCTGAGAGATACAATGCCACTAGAAGCGATTCAGTTGGAGAGCGATCATACCTATGAAGAGAACCCCGTTATGATTCTCAAGTTTTCCAGCCGAGTTACTCGCAACAGAGTCATCAAGTTTTCCAAAGTTCAGTGGAGCCACCATACCAAGGAGGAAGCTACCTAGGAGCGAGAAGAGGACTTCCGCAAGGACCACCCACACCTTTTTGCTGACCAACCTGAATCTCGAGGGCGAGATTCATCTTAAGGGGGGTAGGTTTGTAACATCCCAATTTTCAATTTGGATGTTATTCATAGATCATTCATATGCATACATGATTTATGCATTTTGTTGCTTTGTTTTAGTTGCATTTTGATCCAAGAGGCCTTAAGCAACTCAAGGACCAATTTGAGAGAGTTGGAGGATTAAAAAAAATCCAATTTTGATTTATCAAAATTTGGTAAATTGGATCAAATTGTTTTTTCAAAATTCTTTTCCAATTATTTTCAAATAAAGAGAGAAGATAAAATGATTTCTTCAAAATCAGCAAAGAAATATTGAAAATTGAATTTTGAATATTTGGAGAGTTTATTTGATTTTATTCTCTAGTTTATTTATTAGTTAGCAGAGTAATTAGTACTGTAATGTTGTTTTCAGTTTAGGCATTTAGGCCCATAAAAATGTTCACTAGGTCAATAATAAGGCCATATTACTACGTGATTTTTTCTAGAATTTTTAGGATATTATTTATATTTCCTTAGTGTGTTTTTGTCTCTGGAAAAATTGTTTTTCTTAAAACAAGTTTGGCCGACCGAACTGGGCCGCGCCCAGCCCAGCCAGCCCAGGCCGCCGACGCGTCGTCTCCGAGCCGGACTCCCGCCGGAGTCCCCCGCCGCCACGGGATCCGCCGCCGCCTCGCCCTCACCCCCTCCCGCAAGAAGCACCCCCGGCCTCCTTTAAATAGCGAGCACCCCGACCCCTTCCTCCTCGTTTTAAGCCGCAGCGCCGCACATCACTACCGTTGCAGCGCCGCAAGCCGCGCCACCGCCGTCACTAGTCGCCGCCGCCGCGCCCCCGCCGCCGTCTCCGCCCACACCCGCAGCGCCGTCGCCGCACCCCGCCGCCACCTCACCACCTCGCCTGAAGCCGCCGTCACCGTCGAACTCGCTACCGCCGCCCGAACCGCATGAACCGATATAAAACCGACCCGATCTGATCTGGTATTTTCAATTTTTCTTTTAGATCTGGTTTATTGTTTTAGTTAGTTTATTTAACGAACGTTCATTCATTCAGATTCAGTAGTGAACAGATTCATTAGATTAGGTTCATGTTCGTTTTGTAGTTTTTTCTTTTCTCTTTTAGTTTTCGGCCAGGGACCCATCCGTAAATATTTTCTTCGTAGTTTAGCCCCTGATCTTTGAACCCTCGTAAGTTTTTGCTCGTTTGTCCAAATTCAGCGAAACCAACACCAAATTTTTTAGAGCAATCCCGTCTATCCAGTAAACCAACTTGAACATGTTTTTGATAATTTAAAATTTGAGTTTAGTTCAGATTTGAATTTGATCTTGTTTTGTCTGTATCTTGAGTTTCTAGTTCCGTTTGAGTTGATTCTTTTTGCAAATCGTAGCTAATCACATGTACCTTCTGTTAAGATCTAATCCACATAAATATAGTGTTGTTAAAATCTGTTTTCTGTTTAGATTAGTTATTTACTTGTTTTCGAGTTCTTTGGATTTTTTCTTTATTTTCTCTTTGCATCGTTTGCTTGAGTGCTTACGTATGCTATTGTTACTACGAATCTCTAGAGTTTTCCAATCGTCAACAAGACAAGTTACACTTTGATCATACTTTTCCATACCCAGTTTTTACTATGCATTAGTTTTACCCCTCAATGTTTTGCATGAGTAGGATTGGGAACATGTGGATTTGGTTGTAGTACTTGAGGTAGGAACCTATTACCTTTGATCACCCCAGGAATATATGTTATGCTCTTATATTTCTTAGCCATGCTTGTAGATGGGGACTGGTTCATGATTCATGAAAGTTGTGAGAGATAATAGTTTTGGACAACAATAAGGTGGCAACTTTAATACACATCTAGGTGGATTGGTTGGGGCACCTGTAGAAACCAGTGCTTTTACATGGGAATCCCGGAGTACTCGTGTGATTTTCCCTCGGTTCGCCACCCAGGCTCAAAGGGATCATATGATATTTCATGCCTAGAACTTTAGTGTGCAGCCACAAGCCATTATGGGCTCTGGCATAGTTGAGTAAGTTGTGTGAGCTCTTGAAGAGGTAGACTACGAGATGTAGGGGAAAGTAGGTGTACCGGTCTACCCAGAGTAGAGAGTTAATGCTTTAGAAAGATTATTTCTCGATCTTCCAATCATGGATGCGGCCGAGTCTTGTGGGGAAAAGTGCGCAACCTCTGCAGAGTGTACAAACTAATCATGATTAGCCGTGTCCCCATTTATGGACAATTTGAGTATCTAGAAGTGGATATTTATGTTGACCTCATCACTCTTTAATTAATGTATTGGGCTTAATTATGATACTTGGTTAATTTTGGGAATTTAGTTGGAGGAACCTTCTCAATATTGGCATAAACTTTGTAGTAAATAAAATCTATTCCTTTGTTGTAGGAAAAAAATAGCTTTATGCAAAATTAAACTTAGAGCCTCCACCAGCCAAATATGCATGTAGATATAGTTTCTTGCATTTATTTGCTCTATAGTGTAACTCTGCCAGCATATTCCATGTGCTGACCTACACGGCTACAACGCCTCATGTTCTAGACTTTACTGATGAAGAATAAGGTGCGATAGGTCATTGTCATGCACTCAGCTATGTCGTTGGAGTTTGATGGACTCATTTATCTTCGAAGCTTCCGTAGTTATTTTGCTTAGATGGCCTTCAGCCATGTTATTTTTGTAATAAATACTCTTTGTGAGGACCTCGATGTAATAAGTGTGTGATTGAAACTCTGTTATAATTCCTCGAGTACTGTGTGTGTCAGCATACCAATCCAGGGCTGACACTTAAGCACAGAGACTTTGATCCATTGGGACCGTGGTCGCTACAATTTATCGCCATATCGGCTAATTTATCAGCCCATTTATCTTATTGGTCAGACACCGGTAAGCGATAAATCGGCCGATTTATCGGAATGTCGGAAGATATCTTGAATAGTGAATTTTTTGGCAACTGGGTTGAATGTTTAATTCTTTTGTTTGGTTCATACGCTTCATGATGCTTTTTCTGTTTTTCTTCACTGGTCGTTCATACATACCGCTCTATATTTTTTTTTCTTTTTTATTTGTTGGCATCCATGACTCGAGATTGCCACCCGAATTGCTTGCCTGCATGAGAGTTTTGTATACTATATGAAGATGTTGTTGATTAAATATCAAATATAAATTTGCATCATAAATAGAGCATATGTAGCTACTTATAAATAAATATAAATATGTTGGACATAAGCATGAGAATGTATGTGTTGTTTCCATGCTAGAGTATTGATCATGTTTTCCTTGAAGCAATTTAGAAAGCAGAAAAATGATACTAAAGTAAGAGCACTTTTATATTCACCATGTTTTTTGCCCAACTTCAGTACAATGTTGTAGATCGTTTTGTTGATGCCTAGTGACAAAGCATATCACACCGGTAGATTAACCATTGCACTGACACCAGAAAATAAAAATATTGTAGATGCAACTCTTTCAAAGTAATTTTCTCTAGATGCAATTGTTCTTTTTTCTCCATAGCATCAATCTTTGGGTCGAAAACGATGTATAAGGTGGTTTCCCATTCCTCCATACCACCTTCAACATAACCATCTTCAGTGACTTCTCTAGAAAACAACTTATCCAGGGACATCAAGCATGGCATCTTCTTCCTGATTTGGAACAACAACTTTATTGAGAACAATTGAAGACTTTGTAGCCATGACATGTAAATGCCTATGTTTTGCGCCTATGTTTTATTATGCACTCGTATAAATCGGAATCAGTAGCTAGAGATAATTTATGTATTTATTTCATTGGACATCTAGGCATATATGTTTCAGTCGTGTGTGTCGTGATCTATGCAGTCAGTCAAAAAACACAAACAGATGCAATTCTTCAATAAGAAAAAATAATGTAAAACCAAACCCGACATGTGTATGTTGATACAGAAAAGCAATCAAATGCGCACACCCAGAATCGAACGATTTGATGGGTAATGGATCGTGTCCCTCCTGAGTGATTTATGTTACCAAATATAGCTAATCTAATCCTATTTTGATGAGTGCTCCCATGTCCACTCCAGCCTGCTCGGGTGTCATATATCTAGCTGTAGACAAAGCAACTGTCTTGAGCGGGCGATGCATCTCATCTGACCCCATGGCACCGCTGTTCTCATCCTCGTCCTCATCTCAGCCGCTCATCGCTAACCTCCAACCTTATCGTTTCAGTAGTTCTCGTCCTCTTCTCTGCAGCACGCCTTCTTCTCCCCCATCCCCGATTCCTTTCCTATCTTCTCTCCCCATTTCTCTGAAACTACCACAGAGCACCTTACCTCCCTCAACGACTGCCGCTGTTGCTAGCCCCCCCACCCACACCGCGCAACGTGATCCAGATCGGATCGAGGCCACCAACGAGCCTCTCGTCCTCCTCGTCCGCTCAGCGCCCAATCCACCTCCTGTGCCCTTGCGCCCGCAGCCCCATAGCACTCTCCTTCTCCCTGCTTTCTCCTTCTTCCTGTCAATTCTTTATTTTTCCCTTCCCGGGTCATGCACGGAGCATGTAGGGAGCTTCGCGGCTGGAGTTTGCCGGTCGTCGGCGCCCTCCTCTCCTGCGACCGGCACATCCACCCTCTAGCTCACCTTCTCGGGCCAATGGCCGGCTCGCCATCGGCGAGCAGCAGCAACAGCAGGACCGCCGCCGCACTTCACCGCTCTCTTCTCTCTCCCTCCGGCCTCCCATCTCCTTTCTCCCGTCCTTCCTTTTCTCTCCCGCTCATCTCTCTCTTTTCTCGCAGGTACCCATGGAATGGCACGCTGGCCAGCCGTCGTGCTCCAAGCTTCGACCGCCTTACTTCCAGATTGTTGAGATCCAGCATTTCCTCGTCGACCGCGCCACCGCAAGCCCCCCACTCGCCTGCCTGTCCTCCACCCCTCTACACTTAAAAAGGATCACGAGTTGAATATATCAAACTTCAGGGCCTTTTTTGCAATAAAGAAGTGTTTTTCTAGATCCACTTAAAAGGGACCACGGGTTCTCAGAAACAGAGGTGGTTTTCTGCAAAAACACCGACGTACAACCAGAAGCAGTCGCCACTTTAGTATTAGGGATATATATATATATATATATATATATATATATATATATATATTGTGTATAAGTAAGCAAGTAGTTGGCCATTCTGTAGCTCAATTAAAGTCTGAGGGAGCATAATGAACAACAGAGGGATTCATACAAACCTACTACAACAAGCAAAACTATGCAATCATTAGCCTAGTATAAACTAGACTGTGTGCCTCATGCAGTAATAGTTGGTTAACAGACTTCAAAGCTTCAGGCACACTTCGCTAGAATAATTAAATGGTAACACCTTTAATTATGTCAACTAATAGTTATACAAGTACCCAACATCAGGCATCATTGTTTGGGCATCTCATTAACCGAGGACAAATAAAGCAATTGAAAAGAGCAATTTAACTATGCCTAAAACAAACAAGCAATTGAACTGTTAAGTTGGCAGCATGCATACATGCACGCCTGCTACATTTACTATATAAAGGAAAAGGTAATGTAATATTGTTTCCCCTCTATGAATAGTATGTATAATATCCTAGTAATGATAGGGAGGCTAATGATGTGATTATGTGTTTGGTTATGACATTTATAACATCGACAACTCTACCATGGCAGGAAGCAGTTTCACACTGTTCACTAGTATAAGATGTTTTACATATTTAATAGTAGACTACATCCGTAAGTGAACATACACATTAACATGTGTTTACATACATCTGATTTACAAAAAAGTTAGAATATCATATAGTAGTCAGCGGAGGTTTTTTTAATCAATGGCCCAATGACTGGGTTACAAGTGAAGAACCCTACGTAAGCACAATGTCAGACAAACAGGATGTCCTGGTAATTGTAATACAGTTACTTACCATAACTGGTTGAACAAGCTCTGCGCTGCTCCTCCTTCTCTTGCAAGGCTCCTTCCTAACATCTTGTGCTTGGAAATCCTCAATCTTATCTTCATTGCACCCCCTCTACAAGGTGACACAAATTAGTTACTGGTCTCCTTGGAAGATAAATATGCATACTTTCTAGTCTATGAATGATGAGTTTATAACAAAACAACACCACATAATGAAACATGCCACATCTCTTGCACACAATGAAATGAGCATTTACTATGTGTGCACTGTGTAAAAACTAGGCATACCTTCGAACTAGATCTCCAAGTTCTCTTGGAGAGCCTACTTTAGGGTATAGACAAACCTTTATGTCACCTATGAGTTATACAAGCCCCCACTACAATAGCCCTTAGTGTTTAAATCATTGACAAGCTCTGTTAAGTGAAGAACAGCAAGTAATCAAAGCAAACAATCCTAGTATGGCTAGCTGATACAAACAAGCAATTGAATAGATGTGTGAGCAAATTTAATATATCAAGAAAAGAAGCATAGAAGGAGGCTTAAAGATCATCACTTCACTGACTAGATTTAAGGGGCATTTAAACATCATGTGCAACATATGAACTAACATAAACATTTCATATTTCAGATTCTATAATGAAATGCACATGTATTAGGTTATGCCATGTATGATGCCTAAATGTACACTATAGCAGGCAGGAATGATTCATCATTGCACTCACAATTGAATTGCAGGTTAAGGGCCAGTTCTATTCTGTCTTTTCAGAGCTTATTATCAAAATAAGCCATAAAAGATGTAAAGAAGTCATCTTTGACTTATGGGCTTGGGCTTAACTTATTTCACTTTGGAGGGGGTGCTTCGGGTAGAAGCTCACTAAAATTGAAGGAAAGGGGAATAGTGAAATGACTCTATTGTCTGCCTATATTACACTCAAAATGCCACTGCTCACGCCCCGTCACACCTGACCCTCAAGTTAAAACAAACACGCAAGCATTCATTGCCCTGCCTGCTTGCATCTCCTCTCCCCTTTCCCTCTACCTCGATCCCCTTCCTGCAGCGCTAAGGTTCCTCCAGCGAGCCATCGCCATTGGTCCCATCTGGCCTGGTCCTCGATGATGCTCTATCCAGCTAGGCTACATGGCCGACGGGTAGGGCCAAATCTCCCCGGCTGCTCCTCCCTCTGACGCTGCCCCTCATTCTCATGGTCACCAGCAGCTGCTCTGCTGTGGTCCGTCCAATGCACTACATCGGCGTGTGTCGCACAACTACGGTCGATGCCCCACTCCGGTAGAAGGATCTTTGTTTCCCCCCTCCTCCCAGGCTGTGGCCTTGAGGTGTTGTTGAAGGATGATCTCATCCAACAAGGTGAGGATATCCTCTGATTTTTGCCAAATTTTCATTCTGATCCGCTATACGATGAATTGCTATGAGTTGCTTCTACTGCTGCTATATGATGCATTGCTATGAGCTCCTCCTCCTGCTGCTATGTGATGAATTGCTATGAGTTGCTACTGCTATATAATGAATTGCTATGAGCTACTACTGCTATATGATGAGTTGCTATAAGCTGCTCCTACTGCTGCTATATGATGAATTGCTATGAGCGGCTCCTGCTGCTGCTATATGATGAATTGCTATGAGCTACTACTGGTATATGATGAATTGCTAGCTCCTGTTGTATGATGAGTTGCTATGAGATGCTACTACTATATGATGCTTTCAGGTGCTGCTGCTTATGATAATAACCAGCCACTTGGACCATCGAATTTCGATAAATAATTGTTCTTCATTTAAATTTAGGCCATGCATTCTTCACTTAAATTAGGCAATGGGATCTCTATGGAAGACATCGAATAAAGTAGATTGTGCCAAGTAGATGATATCTTTGTATTTGCATTTTAAACAAATATGGATGGTCTGGTTTCCTATCATATTAATTACTGCACTGGGTTCAATTTGTGATGTTTGCAAGTCAAATTAATTATGAGCAGCAAAATGACAAAATATAATGCAATCTGGACCTTTCACTGATCATACCACAGATAAACTGAAAAGGCAGGCAATGAAAAGAAATGGTTGGCTTATTATCTGGAGCTTATATTCAAAGGTGCTTATTTTCTTAGGATAACTCGAAATAACTGTCCCTAAGAAACTTGGCCAATAGAACTGGCATACAAATAACATGTGACGATGATTGCAATGGAGGCCCAGTTCTTTTGCCAGATTCTTCCAGAATCTGACCCCTACCCAGATTCTCTCACAATCTTTGAGCCCCATTTGTTTTACAATCCTATCTAGTTAGGTTCTAATTAGTTAGGATTGTAAAACAAAAGGGGGTCAAAGATTCTAGGAGTAGCTAGAGAGGGGTAGATTCTGGGAGAATCCTACAAAAGAACTGAGCCGGAGTAACCTACCATAGCACACTATATAGGCTCACTACTGCCTCTCCTTTTTTTGTGATGTTCCATCAAATTGCCACATACATCTTGTACTTTTTCATTGTGTAACCCTATCTGCAAGTTGACACGTCGAATTTCAGATATCTCTACATGATAATACATTGCATATCCCTTGCGCATATTTAAACCACCAATTAGCGATTGTGTGCGTAGCATAAACTAGCCATGACTTTGTGTGCTGGACTAGCAGGCGCTCTAAGGGAGCCTAATGTAGTCCACGGGAATTCCTACATGCCACCTACGATTTTGTGTAATGTACTACCTCTGTTCCTAATTATATGCCTTTGTAGAGATTCCATTATGGACCACATTCAGATGTATATAGATGCATTTTCGAGTGTAGATTCACTCATTTTGCTGTATATATAGTCTATAGTGGAATCTCTAGAAAGACTTATATTTATGAACGGAGGGAGTATCATTTATGACATCTACATCTCTAATTTAGCAGCCAATAGTGGAAATTATTGTCTGCACAAAGGGATTACTAGTCGAAAATCCTTTCAAAGCACGCTGGGAGAAACAAAATAATACAAGAGAGAGAGAGAGAGAGATGCACTTACAAGATCATAGCAATGCCTCAGCCCAGGATCTTGGTTGGCTAAGCTGTTAGATCCAGAAGAAACATCGTCCTTGTAGTGTTTGGCAGCTGCATAACATTTAACAGCGGCCTGTTAGTATATTTGAAGTACATCAGGCAGGTGATGCTGGACGAGTTTAAAGGTGACAAGTACCTAGGCCGTGGTGGGTGCTTGGCATCTTGCCAGACAGTGGGAATCAGGGTAGAAACATCAAGAGTAATGACGCTGCGCTGGCTATCAAGGTCCGGTAAGGAGATCTAGAACCATCGAGTAGGGTGTTTGTGGAGCGGCTCCGGTATGTTGGACTATGGTGTGGACGAAGCGGATCTCAGGCCGTGGACGAGGGCGTCGGTGAAGCTTCTTCGGTGGTTGGGTTCAGGATGGTGTCGATGATGCGGATCTGCGTCCATGGACGGGGCTTCAAAAGCTGCTCCTGTAGGTTGGACGAGTGTGCGACAAAGCTGATCTGAGGCCGTGGACTTGTGCATTGGCAAATCGGACCCGATAGGGTTGAGAATGTTATAGGGGAAGCTACTCCAGTAGGGTTGAGGATGTTGTCAGTGAAGCGGCTCCGGTAGGGTTGAGGAAGGTGTCGGCGAAGAGGATCAGAGGCCGTCGATGGGGGCATAGGTGGGCGGCTCCAGGGGTGTGGACAAAGCATCTCCGGTGGGGAGTATGAAGGAGCCGTTGCAGATGCGCTGCGGTTGACGAGAGTACTAGCGAAGAAGATCCATGGACAAGGCCGGCACTGACCAGGCTATGGTACAGTGTTGGATGAGCCTACTTGTTTCTAGGGGAGGTGGGAGTGGTAGATGCGGCCGTAGAAGCAGATCGAGTGTTGTGGACGCCGCTGGCAGTGAATGCGCTCTGGTATGCCGGTGGATGAGAAGTCTAGGGTTTCGAGAGGGGAGGGTTAGAAAGGCCGATGAAGTATGGACGGCGTGATGTAAGATGCTATGGTGCTATGGAGTTAGTCCATTTTGCGGGAGGGGGAGAGGAAATGGGGGTGCCATGTGGTGGGGGGAACCGGAAGTTACCAAAGCAGCCCCGACCTATTATGGAAATGAGGGCCGTATTATAACTATTGTTCTCCGTGCACCAAGGAAAAAAGGGGAATTTCGGATGCTAAAGGCTAGGTGGTGGAAATTTTAGAAGGAGGCGGGAGATTTTTTCCGCCCATGGGATCGTCCGTGTGCAGTTTGAACGAATTTTGGACAGTGCTAGTGGGAAGGTCATGCGAGACTGTGTACACGGGGCACACGTCAGCAGTTAATAAGTGGTATGAAGTCCACCCCAGATAAAACACAATAACTCAGGATGATGCACCGGTAACTTGGAAGTTCACACGGGCGAGGCCAATCGTATGGGTGTAGAGGCGCATTCACAAAAAAACAGATAAAATACTCAGCCTATGTATTTCTCATGTAAATATATAATTTAGAGCCATTGGTAATTTACTTTAAACTTAATGCATTGATGTGTTATTGTAGAGGCGCATAAAAAGAAATGGATATTGTAGTCCCACAAAAGAAATGGATATTGTAGTCCGGTACTTAAAAGTGTTACCTCATATGATTACATGGCCTTCATTTCATAAATTGTGTACCCGTTGAATTCATATATGAATATTACATATGTTTCTTCATAATATAACCTTAAATCATCCCAGACTAATGAATTTGAATGCAAGACTAACAATGGTGCATGTACATGATAAATACAGTGGTTGTTTGAAGAAACATCACTATAACTTTGGCATGCACAATTGAAAAGGATTATTTGGAAAAATGTGATATGTGAGTGTCCAATCTTTATAGCGTTGAATCGATATTGTATCTTTAGCCACAATACGAAGTAGATATTGATTTATGTTCAAGCGATGCACGTCCACGATCGCTAGATAGTGATACGTGAATGAATTGTGCAATCTCTCTCACACAGATACATATCTCATTTATCCGTGGGCATCAAAATCACACACGTGCACTTCATGTATTTCTCTCCCTCCATCAAGGTTAGGATTCATCTTTCTACCCCGTCCTACAAGTCTCTCACACAGGAACACACACGCTCTCTTAGTCGAACATGCCCACTCCTTTAATTCCGCCCACCCACCGCCACTAATGTCTCAAAGTATAATTATGTCTCGCACACATATGCCTAAGGTTAACTCAAGTCCCGAAACCATATGAATACATACAATGGGATTCCAGTAGAGCACCTTTTGTTTTGAGATTTCGCTCTCCCTCTCTCACACAGACACACGTAGACATTGTTTCTCTCTTCATTTTTTTGGCACTTGCATGCACACCGCTTGTTTTTCTCTGTGATGCTTTAAGTATGCCTCTCACACATGCTATATACCTATCCCTTAATATAGATATGTGTCACACAAAGTCCTTCTCCCTATATCTAAGTGTCACTACCCCCCCACCCACCCACACTTCCCAACACCGAAGGAGTAGGGTGACACCTCGATCTTGATAGTAATCTATCTACTGGCTTCTCTCTCAAACACACACACACACATACTACCCAACACCGAAGGAGTAGGGTGGCACCTCGATCTTGATAGTAATATATCTACTGGCTTCTCTCTCAAACACACACACACACACGCTAGTTGTGCCTGCATGCGAACCGCACGCACAGTCTCAATATGTCTTTCTCTCCCAACCCCTCCCCACCCCAACAATGACAGCAGAAGGGTGACAACTCGATCTTGATCTCAATCTATCAATTGGCTTCTCATTCAAACACACTGTCGGTGGAAGAAGACACCTATGGGATCACTGGAATCTGTACTACGGTCGGCATGCACGAGGTTGTGGAAAGAGCGGGTCTAGGAGTCAGCACAAAGATCGTTTAACCAGGTTCAGGCCGCGAGGATGCATGTCACGCCCAAGATGCGACCCTATCTTAAAGGAACTCGAAGGTCCCACCAAGGATAGAAGCGCATCCTGAAGACGCTTTTGCAAGGTGGATATCATTACATCAAACCATTACATAATAGTTGGGGATACATACATAAGGCACAAACGCCCCAAGAATACATCAACATCATACAAGAGATCAAAATCCGACTACAGATGAAACACAAACAGAAACTCAAACGACATCCACCCTACTAGCCCAGGATGCCGACCTGGAACCTATCCCCTGATCGAAGAAGAAGAAGAACTCCAAAACAATCAAACATCGCTCTCGCGTCATGATCATCGCAAAACCTGTACCTGTAACTGTTGTTGTAGTAATTTGTGAGCCACAAGGACTCAGCAATCCCATTACCAGGGGTATCAAGATTAGCAAAGATTAAATGGGTATGGAAAGGATAAGTGGTGAGGTTGCAACAGCGACTAAGCATATGGTGGCTAACATATGCAAATAAGAGCGAGAAGAGAAGCAAACGGAATGGTCGAGAAGCTAGTAATGATCAAGAGGTGATCCTGAACTCCTACTTATGTTAAACATAACCCAAAACCGTGTTCACTTCCTAGACTCCGCCGAGAAGAGACCATCGTGGCTACACACACGGTTGATTTGTTTTAGTTAAGTCAAGTGTCAAGTTCTCTACAACCGGATGTTAACAAATTCCCATCTGCCACATAACCACGGGGATGGCTCTCGAAAGTATATACCCTGTAGGGGTGTCCCAACATAGCCCATCACAAGCTCTCACGGTCAACGAAGGATATTCCTTCTCCCAGGAAGACCCGATCAGTCTCGGAATCCTGGTTTACAGGACATTTTGACAATGGTAAAACAAGACCAGCATAGCTGCCCGAATGTGCCGACAAATCCTGATAGGAGCTGCACATATCTCGTTCTCAGGGCACACCGGATTGTCCAAACTTCCCGTAGGCCAGCCCAGAGTTGCCCCTGGTGGCCACCGGCGGCTGACAGGTTGGACCAACACTCACGACGAGCACTGGCGCGGGGGGGCGGTAAATAAAGATGACCCTCGGGCTCCCGAAACCCAAGGGAAAAAGGCTTAGGTAGGCAAATGGTAAAACCAAGGTTGGGCCTTACTGGAGGAGTTTTATTCAAAGCGAAATGTCAAGGGGGTCCCATAAATCACCCAACCGCGTAAGGAACGCAAAATCAAGGAACATAACACCGGTATGATGGAAACTAGGGCGGCAAGAGTGGAACAAAACACCAGGCATAAGGCCGAGCCATCCACCCCTTACCAAGTATATAGATGCATTAATTAAATAAGAGATATTGTGATATCCCAACATAATCTTGTCCACCATGGAGCAATCTTCAACTTCACCTGCAACTAACAACGCTATAAGAGGGGCTGAGCAAAGCGGTAACATAGCCAAGCAACGGTTTGCTAGCAAGGGTGAAAAGGTTAGAGGTGGACATGGCAATTTGGGAGGCTTGATCAATAAGAGATAGGTAGCGCAGCATAGCGATAGAACGAAGCAACTAGCATAGCAATGATAGTAGTGAGATCCAAGGTGATGGTCATCTTGCCTGAAATCCCGCAAGGAAGAAGAACGAGTCCATGAAGAAGATGAAGCCACGAAGACGAACCAAGCGTAGACGAACAAATCCTCGCGATCGCAATGATACAGGAACTATCAAAAAGAAGCACAACCGGAAAGAAGCAAACAACATGGTAAACACACCAGCATAATCATGGCATGATGCACAATCAAGTATGATGCATGTCCAGTTTAATGAGGCATGGCATGGCAAAGTGCAACAAACAATACTACAAGTTAAGTGGAGCTCAATATGCAACAAGTTGCATATTGACAAAACCCCACATTGACATATTTAGTTTAATCTCGTTTAAGCTACCAAACAATATTAAATGTTGTTAAAAATGGCAAGAGGTGAAGCATAATTAAGCTACCTATCTAGGCAAGTTTAAATGAGGCCGGAACAACAAATAACAATTCCAGAAAATCCTCATAAGCATATTTCGAATTTGCCACCTGTTCTGCCCTAAAACATATTTTATTGTTGTTAAACAGGAAAATAAAGTCCACCATATTAATCTATGCATCTTTCTACCCCATTTACACATAAAGTTTATTAAATTCGGAGCTACGGTTATTTAGTTATGAAATAAACCATTTTAGCATGTCATTTATGCGAACTAAATCAAACAGCATGTTAAACATTTTAAACATGGATGAAAACAACATATTATGAAACTAGATAACATTTTAAGCATTTTACATGTATTGTTTGTTTAATTTGGATGCATGCATAACTAGTTATTAACAATACAAAATAGTGGCATTTCCTATAAATATGCATGCATTGGAAAATGCAAAATGTCACAGAGCAGAAAAAAAACACATACGCGGGCCAGAAGCAATACAGTGCAGTGGCCCGAGAGTGAATGAGGCCCAAGAGGATTTGAGGTCCAACGGCTGAGTGTGTGGGAGCAAAATAAAAGGAAAGAGGGGGAAAATTGGGGGCCGACTGGGACTTCGATCCCACGACCTCCTGCATAGAGGAGCAGAGCGCTGACCAGCTGGCCTGACCGAATGTTTGTGGTACAAAAGCTCCCTGGATCTTTTGAGCTATCTTACAGCAGGTCGGGCTTGGCCATGGCTGCACGGGGCAACCGGCGTCGACTTAAGCGACCAAAGGCGGCGGCCTCTGCAGCATCTGAGAAGCGGCGGGGGTGCGGAAATGGTGGAGGGTGCTGCTAGCCTTCTACGCGAACCACGGAGCAACGCCGGGGCATGCGCGTGCATGTGTGGAGGCGCTGAGTGTAGGTGCTCGCGTGCGCAAAACTCAGAGATCAAGGCCATGGCGTACATGATTCAGTAGGCGGAAGCATTCTTGCATGCGCTGGCGCTGGCGGGTGTGCGCGCGAGTGAGGTGGGCATGAGCAGGAGCCCATCTCAGACATGGGGAAGACGACGACCGAATCCGTACAGTGGTGTTCTGCGGCTGCTGCGCGTGCATGGTTCGGTCTTGCGTGTGCGAGCGCAAACTGAGAGGATCGAGCGCGTGTGGGAGTGTGCAGGAGCATGCGAGGTGAGATTCCGAAACTCGTCTGATATGGAATCGGCGACTCGGGAAGATGACTACGACAGCAGAATTGAACCGGAGAGAGAGATGGGGTGGAGCGGGGCTTCACCGTGGGGGTGCTGCTGGAGTCGTACGAGGTCGACGATGGTCGGAGGATGCGCTGGTCGCCGTTGTTCATGACGTAGAGGAGGTAGAGGAAGAAGACGAAGACATGGACGTGGACGACGGCGTGGAGGCGATCCAGTCCAGCCACCCATTAGAATCAGTCGGGGACGAAGACGGGGTGCAGGAGGACATGTCGAAGACGAGCTTGAGGCCCTTCGGCCACGAGAACAACAACGGACGTCGATGGTTTATCTCTCTGCTCTCGGTGCTTTGATCTGAGGAAAAAGAAGCAGAGGGAAGGGAAAGAGGTGGCGGCGACGAGAGGGAAAGAGGGAAACCCTAGGAGGGCTCGGACGCCAAGAGGGGTTAAATAGGGGTGCGGGCGCAGCTGGCTCGCTCGGCTGTGCGAGTTACTGAGAGAGAGAGAAAGAGAAAGAGAACGATTGAGGTGGAAGAAAGGAGCGGACTGGTGAGGCTGGCAGGCGGGCCCAGCGAAGTGAAAATAGTGCCAGCGTGGGAATTTTACCAGGAGGAGGGAGGCCGCGAGGTGGTGAGCGGGCTGGGGACGCGCACTAGTGGGCTGGAGGATGATGCTCATGTAACCGGTGCTAGAAGGCTGGAGTCCAGGTAAAACCCTTCTCCCGTTTCTTTCCAATCTCTGTTTATTTTTAAATAAACAAATAGAAGAAGGGAAAATACCAGGTTGTGTGGAGAAGAATAAGGAGGAAGTAAAAAATATTCCTGGGCTCCTGGATTTATGTACTATTTGATAAAAGTGATTTGGCAATTTTTAGAGATAGAAAAGTAATTCAAGTTTGAATTAGATTCAAACTTGAGCCACTTTTGGACCCAACCAAATAAACTTAAAATATCATGAATTTGGACAGAGAGGTTTAGGACATGGTCTAATATTTATAGGAAAATATTGGACATTTATGGAGGAGAAAATGTCACTTGCAACAACGAAAGAAAGAAGAAGGAAGGAGGAGAAGATGGAGCATTGATAGGTTGAGGAGGAAACAAGTGGTAGGAATATCAACACATACATAGAGCAAGTAAAGTAACAAGATGAATCTCACAATGCACATGAATAAGTAAAAGAAAACAAGCACAACAACCATATGGAGACGAATGCATGACGCAAATAATAATAATAAAACAAACATCACGAGCAAGCAAGCAATCATGAACATGATGGATGCAAATGCATATGGCAACATACATGAAGATGGAATGCACAAAGTGAGAAAAACAAATAACACAAGCATGATGATACAACAGTTTATTATGACAATCATGGCAACAACAAAATAAATGGAAGACAACTGGAGCATCGGTCTCGGGGCGTCACAACACTCCTCCACTAATAGAAGATCTCGTCCCGAGATCTTAGGAACGATACGGAAGGGAAAGAGGGAGAGGTGAGGTAAGAACGCAAGAGAAAAGACAAACCAAGTCGAGAGCACTCGGGTAGAAAAGATGAACGACGAATATGACGAGAATCGAAAGCTCACGGAATCAGATAGACTATGAAACAACTCCGGTTAGAACGAGATAAGAAACGAATAAGACTGAAAGGATTTAGGCAGCACTCCGGCTGAAACATGGAGGAATAGAACATGAGCTTCACAAGATGGGATGGCACTTGACGACACAAGCAACGCAATGCCTCCGGAAGAATTGAAAGAATGGAATGAAAAGAACTTAGAAGGAAGGATTGAATGGAGTTGTTGAGAAAATCAACAACGAAAGAATAAGCTTGTTGTGGACTTATGGATAACATCTCAGAAATTATTAGGTGATAACCGACCACAAACGGAAATGATAGAATAGCTGAGAAAGCCAAAGAAATGCAAAACTCCACTTCAAAAGAATACAGAGAATTAGTTGCACTTCGAGATGCGAGAAGAAAAGATACTTGAACTCCACCAACAAAATCTTGATGAACTCTTGAAGAATGAATTAAATCATGAAGAACCACCATGAAGAACTCCGGTGACAAAAAAGGATGATGAGATAGAATGAAGGATGAAAGAATAAGATTAAAGCTTGTGGTGACTTAGATGGAGGTTCCAACGAAATGGCCGAGGAAATTTGAACTCCAAAAAAGAAAAGATGAAAATACTTGAAACTAGAATTTATTCCTCAAGAACAAACTCTGAAGGAAGGGATTACTTGACGATGACGAAATAAGAATAAGAATTACGTTATGCTATCCTCACCAAATTAAATTGATGACAAGCTACGGATTTGCATGCTACTTATTCTTGTTGAAAAAGAATTAAGGGGGGGGGGGGTTATAGCACAAAACTTGGGAAAGTCTTCATGAACCACCGGTAGGATTTGGAAGAACGAAAGAATCAATATGATGACAAAAGAAAAAGAATCTGAATGAACCACCATAAGAATTCGAAAATGAGTGATGAAAGATAATGAATCACCAGGAAGAATTAGAAGAACCAAGAGGCTAGAGGGGATTTAGATGCAAAAGAACAAAGAGAACATGAGCTGATTAAAGAACACTTGAACGAAGCACCGGGATAATTGGATAACGGTAGCTGAAATGTGAGGACGATGAATTCTTCTGGACAATGGCCTCCGGTGAACAGAAACGGGAAAACAACTTCTGACATACTCCGGATGGGTAAGAAAAGAATCGCACGATTAGAAACAATAAGAGGATAGCGACAACCTAGCACCACGAATCTCCGAGAGAACAGACAAGATTTAGAGGAAAACTCTTCTTCGGTCTTCAAATGACGACGGGAAACACCACCAAAATTAGTTGAGATACTCCAGGAGAATGAAAACCAAAAAGTTTGAGCCAACACTGAAAATAATTTGAAAGCACTCTTGGAGAAGGCCTGTGACTGATGGAATCTATTCCTACGTCACACTTGAAAAGAATTTGAGAATAACTCCGGAATAATTAGAAGAGTCAGTTAAGATCCTGGGAAAAGACCTGTGGGTTAGGGCCCACTAAAAGAAAACACCGTTGTAAAGGATTGATGAAGAGGTAGATGATGCACCGGAATGATTGAAATATTTGAATGAGGTGACAACCTCGAATTAATTGGAACACAGACAAATCTCCTGAGATGTCTTCCGAACTCCAGGATGATTGAGACGGCGAGAGGCAAATGAGCAAGGAGAACACTATAGCCAAGGGAACGAATACGATCAACACCGAAAAACTTGAATTGAATCCACCGGAAAAGAGATGAAGAATGTCAAACAAAAGAGAATTCACCGGTTGAAACAATTGATGAAAGATTGAAGCGGCTCCACACGAATGAAATCGATGGTCGAAAGAGACTCAGACTCCGGGAAGAAAAAGGGTGGGAGGGCGGGAAAACAAAGGCAACTTGGAAGGGGGAATTGACGAATATCTTGAAGAGAAAACACAGGTTGAAATCATTGAGGAAAGAAAGCAAAGATTTCGCACGAGTAAGATGGATACTCGATTATGGACTCCGGCTCCAAGAAGAAAAAGGGTGGGTGGGTGGGAAAATAAGACAACTGAGGATTGAACTTGGCAAAGATGAAGAGGCTTGAGACAACTTGACAAGAAATGCGCCAGATGAAAAGAGCTGAGAAGCAACGAACGAAAACTAACCACATGATCCTAAAGAAAAAATTGAAGGGGAAGAGGAGTAATTCAAAACACCTACGTCAAGATTCCTCAGCAGAGCAACGAAGGGGCTGAGGGGTAAAAAGAATTCCTACTCCTCGATATAACTAGACTCCGAAAATGTTTTCTTCTAGACTCAGCAATGGCCAACTACGAACAATCAAGGGGGATCCTATGGTCGGTCGAGGCTCTGATACCAACTTGTCACGCCCAAGATGCGACCCTATCCTAAAGGAACTCGAAGGTCCCACCAAGGATAGAAGCGCATCTTGAAGACGCTTTTGCAAGGTGGCTATCATTACATCAAACCATTACGTAATAGTTGGGGATACATACATAAGGCACAAACGCCCCAAGAATACATCAACATCATACAAGAGATCAAAATCCGACTACGGATGAAACACAAACAAAAACTCAAATGACATCCACCCTGCTAGCCCAGGCTGCCGACCTGGAACCTATCCCCTGATCGAAGAAGAAGAAGAACTCCAAAACAAGCAAACATCGCTCTCGCGTCATGATCATCGCAAAACCTGTACCTGCAACTGTTGTTGTAGTAATCTGTGAGCCACGAGGACTCAACAATCCCATTACCATGGGTATCAAGACTAGCAAAGCTTAAATGGGTATGGAAAGGATAAGTGGTGAGGTTGCAACAGCGACTAAGCATTATATGGTGGCTAACATACGCAAATAAGAGCGAGAAGAGAAGCAAACGAAACAGTCGAGAAGCTAGTAATGATCAAGAGGTGATCCTGAACTCCTACTTACGTTAAACATAACCCAAAACCGTGTTCACTTCCCGGACTCCGCCGAGAAGAGACCATCACGGCTACACACGCGGTTGATGCATTTTAGTTAAGTCAAGTGTCAAGTTCTCTACAACCGGATGTTAACAAATTCCCATATGCCACATAACCACGGTGACGGCTCTCGAAAGTTTATACCCTACAGGGGTGTCCCAACTTAGCCCATCACAAGCTCTCACGGTCACGAAGGATATTCCTTCTCCTAGGAAGACCCGATCAGTCTCGAAATCCCGGTTTACCAGACATTTTGACAATGGTAAAACAAGACCAGCAAAGCCACCCGAATGTGCCGACAAATCCTGATAGGAGTTGGACATATCTCATTCTCAGGGCACACCGAATTGTCCAAACTTCCGGTAGGCCAGCCCAGAGTTGCCCCTGGTGGCCACCGGCGGCTGACAGGTTGGACCAACACTCAAGATGAGCACTTGCCCCGGGGGGGCGTAAAGATGACCCTCGGGCTCTGGAAACCCAAGGGAAAAAGGCTTAGGTAGGAAAATGGTAAAACCAAGGTTGGGCCTTGCTGGAGGAGTTTTATTCAAAGCGAACTGTGAAGGGGGTCCCATAAATCACCCAACCGCGTAAGGAACGCAAAATCAAGGAACATAACACCGGTATGACGGAAACTAGGGTGGCAAGAGTGGAACAAAACACCAGACATAAGGCCGAGCCTTCCACCCCTTACCAAGTATATAGATGCATTAATTAAATAAGAGATATTGTGATATCCCAACATAATCCTGTCCACCATGGAGCGATCTTCAACTTCACCTGCAACTAACAACGCTATAAGAGGGGCTGAGCAAAGCGGTAACATAGCCAAGCAACGGTTTGCTAGGAAGGGTGAAAAGGTTAGAGGTGGACATGGCAATTTGGGAGGCTTGATCAACAAGAGATAGGTAGCACAGCATAGCGATAGAACGAAGCAACTAGCATATCAATGATAGTAGTGAGATCCAAGGTGACGGCCATCTTGCCTGAAATCCCGCAAGGAAGAAGAACGAGTCCATGAAGAAGATGAAGCCACGAAGACGAACCAAGCGTAGACGAACGAATCCTCACGATCGCAACGAAACAGGAACTATCGAGAAGAAGCACAACCAGAAAGAAGCAAACAACATGGTAAACACACCAACATAATCATGGCATGATGCACAATCAAGTATGATGCATGTCCGGTTTAATGAGGCATGGCATGGCAAAGTGCAACAAACAATACTACAAGTTAAGTGGAGCTCAATATGCAACAAGTTGCATATTGACAAAACCCCACATTGACATATTTAGTTTAATCTCGTTTAAGCTACCAAACAATATTAAATGTTGTTAAACATGGCAAGAGGTGAAGCATAATTAAGCTACCTATCTAGGCAAGTTTAAATGAGGCCGGAACAACAAAAAACAATTCCGGAAAATCCTCATAAGCATATTTCGAATTCGCTACTGTTCTGCCCTAAAACATATTTTATTGTTGTAAAATAGGAAAATAAAGTCCACCATATTAATCTATGCATTTTTCTACCCCATTTACACATAAAGTTTATTAAATTCGGAGCAACAGTTATTTAGTTATGAAATAAACCATTTTAGCATGTCGTTTATGCAAATTAAATCAAACAGCATGTTAAACATTTTAAACATGGATGAAAACAACACATTATGAAACTAGATGACATTCTAAGCATTTTACATGTATTGCTTGTTTAATTTGGATGCATGCATAACTAGTTATTAACAATACAAAACAATGGCATTTCCTGTAAATATGCATGCATTGGAAAATGCAAAATGTCACAGGGCAGAAAAAAAACACATACGCGGGCCAGAAGCAATACAGTGCAGCGGCCCGAGAGTGAATGAGGCCCAAGAGGATTTGAGGTCCAATGGCTGAGTGTGTGGGAGAAAAAATAAAAGGAAACAGGGGAAAAATTGGGGGCCGGCTGGGACTTCGATCCCACGACCTCCTGCATAGAGGAGCAGAGCGCTGACCAGCTGGCCTGACCGAATGTTTGTGGTACAAAAAGCTCCCTGGATCTGTTGAGCTATCTTACAGCAGGTCGGGCTTGGCCATGGCTGCACAGGGCAACCGAAGTCGACTGCAGCGACCAAAGGCGGCGGCCTCTGCAGCAACAGAGAAGCGGCGAGGGTGCGGAAATAGGTGGAGGGTGCTGCTAGCCTTCTACGCAAACCACGGAGCAATGCCGGGGCATGCGCGTGCATGTGTGGAGGCGCTGAGTGTAGGTGCTCGCGTACGCAAAACTCAGAGATCAAGGCCATGACGTATATGATTTAGTAGGCGGAAGCATTCATGCGTGCGCTGGCGCTGGCGGGTGTGCGCGCGAGTGAGGTCGGCATGAGCAGGAGCCCATCTCAGACATGGGGAAGACGACGACCGAATCCGCGCGGTGGTGTTCCGCTGCTACTGCATGTGCATGGTTCGGTCTTGCTTGTGCGAGCGCGAACTGAGAGGATCGAGCGCATGCGGGAGTGTGCAGGAGCATGCGAGGTGAGATTCCGAAACTCGTCTGATATGGAATCGGCGACTCGGGAAGACGACTATGACGGCAGAATTGAACCATAGAGAGAGATGGGGAGGAGCGGGGCTTCACCGTGGGGGTGCTGCTGGAGTCGTACGTGGTCGACAATGGTTGGAGGATGTGCCGGTCGCCGGTGTTCATGACGTAGAGGAGGCAGAGGAAGAAGACGAAGATGTGGACATGGACGACGGCGTGGAGGCGATCCAGTCTAGCCACCCGTCAGAATCGGTAAGGGACGAAGACGGGGTGCAGGAGGACATGTCGAAGACGAGCTTGAGGCCCTCCGGCCACGAGAACGACGACGGGCGTCGATGGTTTATCTCTCTGCTCTCGGTGCTCTGATCTGAGGAAAAAGAAGCAGAGGGAAGGGAAAGAGGTGGCGGCGGCGAGAGGGAAAGAGGGAAACCCTAGGAGGGCTCGGACGCCAAGAGCGGTCAAATAGGGGTGCAGGCGCGCTGGCTCAGCCACCGTGGCCATGTGCCTCGCTCGGCTGTGCGAGTTACTTAGAGAGAGAGAAAGAGAAAGAGAACGATCGAGGTGGAAGAAAGGAGCGGACTGCTGAGGCTGGCTGGCGGGCCCGGCGAAGTGAAAACAGTGCCAGCATGGGAATTTTACCAGGAGGAGGGAGGCCGTGAGGTGGTGAGCGGGCTGGGGACGCACACTAGTGGGCTGGAGGATGATGCTCATGGAACCGGTGCTAGAAGGCTGGAGTCCAGGTAAAACCCTTCTCCCGTTTAATTCCAATATCTTTTTATTTATAAATAAACAAATAGAAGAAGGGAAAATACCAGGTTGTGTGGAGAAGAATAAGGAGGAAGTAAAAAAATATTCCTGGGCTCCTGGATTTATGTACTATTTGATAAAAGTGATTTGGCAATTTTTAGAGATAGAAAAATAATTCAAGGTTGAATTAGATTCAAACTTGAGCCATTTTTGGACCCAACCAAATAAACTTAAAATATCATGAATTTGGACAGAGAGGTTTAGGACATGGTCTAATATTTATAGGAAATTATTGGACATTTATGGAGGAGAAAATGTCACTTGCAACAACGAAAGAAAGAAGAAGGAAGGAGGAGAAGATGGAGCATTGATAGGTTGGGAGAGGAAACAAGTGGTAGGAATATCAACACTTACATAGAGCAAGTAAAGTAACAAGATGAATCTCACAATGCACATGAACAAGTAAAAGAAAACAAGCACAACAACCATATGGAGACGAATGCATGATGCAAATAATAATAATAAAACAAACATCACGAGCAAGCAAGCAATCATGAACATGATGGATGCAAATGCATATGGCAACATACATGAAGATGGAATGCACAAAGTAAGAAAAACAAATAACACAAGCATGATGATGCAATAGTTTATTATGACAATCATGGCAACAACAAAATAAATGGAAGACAACTGGAGCATCGGTCTCGGGGCGTCACAATGCGTAATACCCTAGTCCTGCTTTGGTGTATATTTGAGTGTTCTTGAGTTCTTGAACTAGCTACGGCGTGTGCGTAGTCCAAAAGATCTGAATCCTCCCTCGGTATGCCTCGGGCCTGCTTTTATAGTCAAAGGGATCACCACAGTGGCACACGGGAGGTAGAAAGGTGTACAGTGGCTGAGCTTATCGCCTGACATCATAGGACAAAATGCATTAAATGCCCTACTTAGGTGTCCTCTTGCTTTATCGGGGACGGCAACAAAGCCCGTCTCATCCGTCGCCGCCTCGCCTTGCTTCGACACGCGTCCAGGCGAACGAGGCGTGCATTGCCATGTAAGCTGGCACGCTGCTGAGCTGGCGCGGTGGCAGGGTCTTCACGAAGACCTGCATGCCACCACACAGATGCTTGCTGAGTCGGTCTAGAGGCCGCACATCGCCATGCAGGTGCTCGTCTAGTTGGCTGAGCTGTCAGCTGCATTTGAACGGCTGTGGAGTCTTGGCAGATGTGGGCTTGGCCGTGGCCCCGCTGACGTCCTCGGCAAGGGTCTTGTCGGGGTCCTGACAAGGGTCTTGCCGTGACATCGTGGTTGTCCCCGGCAATGATCTTGCCAGAGGTCTCGTGGATTTCCTCGGCAAGGATCTTGCCGAGGATCGTCGTCTCCTGGTCCTCATCTGATCTTGTGTGTTAATGATCTTCACGAAGATCTGCATGCCACCATGGAGGTGCCTCCCAAGCCTTTGTGCCAATGTGGTCGATGGCGTTGGAACCCTTGGGCCCAAGGGTGGCGCGCTCTGCTGGCGTTGGGAAAGTTGCCCCGGCAAGGCCCTTGCCGGGGCTGCGGGGGCTGCCCCGGCAAGGAGTCTACCTAGCCCTCTTGCCCTTTGCGTCTCTGTCTTGTGGTCCTGCTCGTCTTGTGCCTTTGGCTTCCCTCCTCTTCCCTACCTAGTGTGGCCACGGGCGCGGCTCTGACTACCCGTGCACAAGTATAGGGGTACAAAAAAGAGACCCTACTTTTGTACACCGACAGGAGCCCCCGGGCCTGGGCCACACATAAGCGCAACACGTTGTTGGGTGAGGCCTAGAACGGTGCTGGGCGGATTTTTACCACGGTAACTTCTTCGTCCACTGCGCTTCCCCACGACTCGCGTTGAATGCGTGATGTGGTGGTCGTGTGTGGCATGACCGCAACATGCTTGCGTCATCCGGGGTGAACACTAAAGAGGCAGCTTGCATGTTTCCTCGAAACGGCAGAGCCGCCGCTCATTTACTCTCTCCGTCTTGGAACCGTCGTTCCATGTTTCCGACTACGCCCGCTCCTTACGCCACGTACGCCGCATGCACGGCGCGGGGTAGGTGACAGACGTATGGAATATGGGAAGGCGTGCGCGGGATGATACTCATGCGCCTTCGATTGGGTGGGGAGGGCGGTCGATGGCCTTGCCTGCTGCCACTTTAATGAGCTGGATTCGAGCAGGCTCTTCAGGGGCGTAGAGCTAGTCCTTCGGCCTCCCCTTCCCAACTATAAAAAGGGGACTCAGGGGCAGGAGGAAGAGCATCTCCCTGCATCTCCCCCTTGTCTCCATCCCCACCCATAGTCATGGCGAGGGGGCGCGGCCGCGACCGTTCTCCTACGGAGGCGACCATGTCCTCCTCCCGCTAGAGAGCTGCAGCGGTCAAGGAAGAGCTAGATGCCCATGGTGAAGGCCATGCTCGAGGCAGGGCCGCTAGACAGGGGCTGCGGTCGGCGAGGCGGTCGAGGCAGAGGTAGGTGTGGAAGGGGTATGCCTGCGTCGTCTCTATCTACATCGCCATCTCCTCCTGCTTCACCGAGTGGTCATGTCGGGGACCCGGTGCTCGAGTTTATCATGCAGTTGCGTGGGCCACTGCACCGCTGCCTTCGTCTTCCCCGGGCATTCGTGAGTGTGCTGGAGGTCGACCAGCCACCGCGGCTGAGGCTTCACATGAAGGGGTGTTTCCATGGCGACATGTGGGTGAACACGGGGTTCCCCGCCCCTCAAGTGATGCTCCTTCGCCGGGGCTGGAAAACCTTTGCTTGATGGATGGGCACGTCCTCTGCTTCAGGCTAGCGGAGAGTGATTTTCCCACCGTCAAGGTCTTCGGGTGCTCGGGACACAGGCTAGGGAACTGTGCGGAGAGCTCGACCGACGACGAAAGCTCCTCCTCAAGCGATAATGACGAGGAGGACACCGATGGGGAAGACAACGAGGACGGGTCCGACTAGGCGTCGGACACACCGTACTCGGGTGACGTCGGTAGCACCATCATCTGCACCTGGTCTTTCCCCTGACAGAGCAATTTTCCGGGGGCGGGGCCAGCTCCTTGAACTTCTCGGGGTCGCCTCCTTGGGCGGCTAGCGTGGGAAGGCTAGAGAAGACGAAGAAGGCGGGTGGCGGGCTGTCAAGTCGGAGTACGATGGCACCGATGCCTTCGTCTCGTATTGCCGGCCCGCTGCCTCATCTTTCGGCTCTTCTCCCGGCACCATCATCACCAGCCCTCTTCCGGACGGCCACCGAGATGTTCTCTTGGTGTCTTCTGCTGCTCGTACCTCTCCTAGGCGCTCCTTTTGCCCTCCTGCCATCTTGTTGCGTTTCCTGGGGAGAGGGCAAGAAAGGGATTATGGGCATCTTATCTCTTTTTAGTTTGTAAGCCTACGGGCCTTAGTTAAATTTAAAACTTGTAATCCCCTTGCTCATGTTTACATTCCGTACGAATTGTACCTGTATGGGATGTATTAATGAAAAAAGGGTGCTTGTCGGGTTCTTTGTGCGTGAGCGAAGCCCATGCCAAGGAACGAATCCTTGTTATTTTTAAGATAAACATTGTCACCCGGAAACAGGCCTCGCCGTCCCCTTGCTTCATTCGACCATACTCACGCTCTTGGCGGTGGCAGGGGCAAAGTAGGGTTAGGCCCTATGTTTGCTTCCTTGTCACCGTGACTACATCCAAGTTCCGACCTAGGGAATAGTTCTTGGGTACAGGAAATGGGGGGCCACGGTGGCCTAGGAATAAAACGAGGTTTCATACGTCCCAATTCCATACGGAAATGCACAACAGGGGAAAGGACTTATATGAATCTGCAGCCCCCCGGCAACCTTGGCTTGCCATGGTTGGACCCTTGTGCCTGCAGCCCCTGGCAACCTTGGCTTGCCTGGACCGGAGCGCTGACTTGTTCTCTTTCTTCAAATATCT
Source organism: Triticum aestivum (assembly GCF_018294505.1). Lineage (NCBI taxonomy): Eukaryota > Viridiplantae > Streptophyta > Magnoliopsida > Poales > Poaceae > Triticum > Triticum aestivum. The sequence continues at coordinate 376,952,327 of NC_057801.1, forward strand.
CAGCAGAAATGTCCATGTACCCTGCGAACCAAAGAGGACGGAAAGGAACAGAAAGACGCACACTCGACCTCTATGCTAGGGGTTAGTCGCCGTTAAGTGATACGTCTCCAACGTATCTATAATTTTTGATTGCTCCATGCTACTTTATCTATTGTTTTGGACTATAATGGGCTTTATTTTCCACTTTTATATTATTTTTGGGACTAACCTATTAACCGGAGGCCCAGCCCAGAATTGCTATTTTTTGCCTATTTCAGTATTACGAAGAAACAGAATATCAAACGGAGGCCAAACGGAATGAAACGTTCGGGATCGTGATTTTCCAACCGAACGTGATCCAGGAGACTTGGACCCTACTGCAAGAAGCTTCCGAGGAGGTCACGAGGGTGGAGGGCGCGCCCCCCTGGGCATGCCCCCTACCTCATGGGCCCCTCGGAGCTCCACCGACATACTCCTTCCTCCTATATATACCTACGTACCCCCGAACGATCAGAACAGGAGCCAAAAACCTAATTCCACCGCCGCAACCTTCTGTATCCACGAGATCCCATCTTGGGGCCTTTTCCGGAGCTCCTCCGGAGGGGGCATCCATCACGGAGGGCTTCTACATCATCACCATAGCCCCTCCGATGAAGTGTGAGTAGTTTACTTTAGACCTTCGGGTCCATAGCTAGTAGCTAGATGGCTTCTTCTCTCTTTTTGGATCTCAAAACAATGTTCCCCCCTCTCTCGTGGAGATCTATTCGATGTAATCTTCTTTTTGAGGTGTGTTTGTTGAGACCGATGAATTGTGGATTTATGATCCAGCTTATCTATGAATAATATTTGAATCTTCTCTGAATTCTTTTATGTGTAATTGAGTTATCTTTGCAAGTCTCTTCGAATTATCCGTTTGGTTTATCCAACTAGATTGGTAGTTCTTGCAATGGGAGAAGTGCATGGCTTTGGGTTCAATCTTGTGGTGTCCTTACTCAGTGACATAAAGAGTTGCAAGGCACGTATTGTATTGTTGCCATCGAGGATAACAAGATGGGGTATTTATCATATTGCATGAATTTATTCCTCTACATCATGTCATCTTGCTTAAGGCGTTACTCTGTTTTTAACTTAATACTCTAGATGCATGCTGGATAGCGGTCGATGAGTGGAGTAATAGTAGTAGATGCAGAATCGTTTCAATCTACTTGTCACGGACGTGATGCCTTTATACATGATCATACCTAGATAACCTCATAACTATGCTCAATTCTATCAATTGCTCAACAGTAATTTGTTCACCCACCGTAGAATACTTATGCTCTTGAGAGAAGCCACTAGTGAAACCTATGGCCCCCGGGTCTATTCTCATCATATCAATCTCCATCACTTTATTTACTTGCTTTGCTTTTACTTTTTACTTTGCATCTTTATACCAAAAATACCAAAAATATTATCTCTATCAGATCTCACTCTCGTAAGTGACCGTGAAGGGATTGACAACCCCTAATCGCGTTGGTTGCGAGTAGCTATCGTTTTGTGCAGGTACGAGGGACTTGCGCGTGACCTCCTACTGGATTGATACCTTGGTTCTCAAAAACTGAGGGAAATACTTACGCTAGTGTGCTGCATCATCCTCTCCTCTTCGGGGAAAACCAATGCAAGCTCGAGACATATCAAGAAGGATTTCTGGCGCCGTTGCCGGGGAGGCTTACGCAAAAGTCAACATACCAAGTACCCATCACAATCCCTATCTCTCGCATTATATTATTTTCCATTTGCCTTTCGTTTTCCTCTCCCCCACCTCACCCTTGCCATTTTATTCGCCCTCTCTTTTTCATTCGCCTTCTTCCCGTATGTATCTTTGTTTGTGTTTCCTTGTGCCTTCTATATGCTTGCATCTTCGCTCGCTGAAAATCTATTGATATGGATCCACTTAAAGTGTTCTACTTGGATCATCTTCGATCCTTATGCGCTCGTGCTGAAACCCCAACTAGCCTAGTTGATGGGAAATGTTTAGATGAGCATGCTCATTATGTGCATCACCATTTGTCTGAAAAAGGGAGACTCTTATGGAGTCAAATAAACAGATTGCTGTGTTATGCTTGGAATCTTTGTGAAATTTATGATTTTACTTGTTGCTCTAAGAACCCTAAAAAACACCTTCCTTACCTATGTGAGTTTAATGAAAATGAAATCTTATCTTCTTATGCAAAGGGTGTTTACAGTTACTATGATACCGAACAAATTGAAGAATTTGTTGCTTTTAAGGGTGCTTATGAAGTTGCTTCTTTGATTGAAAAGTATGATATTACTCTCTACGAATCTGAAAATTTTGACATACTTAAATATTGCTATGAAAACTATGCTCATAATGTCAATGTCAAAGAATTTATTGAGAGAATGATCGCTGCTTTGGAAGGAAATAATGATATGCATGAATCTATAGATAATGATGATTCCGATGATTTGATTGAAATATCCCTTGATGAACATGATGCTTGCTATCCTTGTGGCCATGATGCCGATATTTATGAAGATGAATTTGCTATAGTTCCTTATGTTAAACATGAGATCGTTGCTATTGCACCCATACTTGATAGTTCCTTTGATGAAAAGCATGATTGCAATGATTTTACTATAAATTCTCTTGATGTCAATTGTGTTAATGATATGCAAAACCCTAAGCTTGGGGATGCTAGTTTTGCTATGACTACTACTTGTTGCAATGATCATGATTGGGGTGATTCTTCTTTTGATCTTGAAAATTTATTTAACCCCCATGATGAATATGAGATTGATAATAGTGTTTGCAATACTATTGAAAGTGGGTTTGGAAGAGTGTCAACTTTAGATCCCACATATTTGGAGAATGTTCAATCTTATGGTATTTTTGATAAAAGTGGGTTTGGAGAGGTCATGACTTTAGTTAATGTTAATCCCACTATCTTGGAAGAGTGTCAACTTTGCATGCATGTGGATCGTGTTGAGAATATGTTATGTGATAGCTATTTTGTTGAATTTGCTTATGATCCTACATGTAATTATTATGAGAGAGGAAAATATGGTTGTAGAAATTTTCATGTTGAGATTGCTATCGTCTCTTTCTTATTCCTTGCATATGCTAGTTTTTGTTTGCCTTGCAAATTTGTTTGCTTATAATATGCCTATGCATAGGAAGTATGTTAGACTTAGATGTGTTTGTCACGTGTTTCATGATGCTCTCTTTGCGCTTCAATTCTTGTCTTTCTTGTGAGCATCATTAAAATTATCAATGCCTAGCTAGGGGCGTTAAACGATAGCGCTTGTTGGGAGGCAACCCAATTTTATTTTGTGTTTTTTGTTTTTGCTTCTGTTTAGGAATAAATAATCCATCTACCTTCTGTTTGGATGTGGTTTTATGTTTTAATTAGTGTTTGTGCCAAGTAGACCTATAGGATAACCTACGATGATAGTTGATTTGATTCTGCTGAAAAACAGAAACTTTGCGCGCACGAATTTGGTTATGATAAATTACAGGAACGTGCTTTTGCCTTGATTCTTTTTGTTGATGATGAATAAAAAAATTGTGCAGGACTTCCTATTTTGGTAGAATTTTTAGAGCTCCAGAAGTTTGCGTTAGTTACAGATTACTACAGACTGTTCTGTTTTTGACAGATTCTGTTTTTCGTGTGTTGTTTGCTTATTTTGATGAATCTATGGCTAGTAAAATAGTTTATAAACCATAGAGAAGTTGGAATACAGTAGGTTTAACACCAATATAAATAAAGAATGAGTTCATTACAGTACCTTGAAGTAGTCTTTTGTTTTCTTTCTCTAACGGAGCTCACGAGATTTCTGTTGAGTTTTGTGTTGTGAAGTTTTCAAGTTTTGGGTGAATTCTTTTGATGGATTATGAAACAAGGAGTGGCAAGAGCCTAAGGTTGGGGATGCCCATGGCACCCCCAAGATAATCTAAGGCCATCAAAAAGTCAAATCTTGGGGATGCCCCGGAAGGCATCCCCTCTTTTGTCCACTTCCATCGGTAATTTACTTGGAGCTATATTTTTATTCAAAAACATGATCTGTGTTTTGCCTGGAGCGTCTTGTATTATTTGCGTCTTTGCTTGTTAGTTTACCACAATCATCCTTGCTGTACACACCTTTTGAGAGATCCATACATGAATTAAAATTTGTTAGAATACTCTATGTGCTTCACTTATATCTTTTGAGCGTGATAATTTTTGCTCTAGTGCTTCACTTATATCTTTTAGAGCACGGTGGTGGATTTGTTTTAAAGAAACTTGATCTCTCATGCTTCACTTAGATTATTTTGAGAGTCATTAATAGCATGGTAATTCGTTTAATGTTAATATACTTGGTATTCAAGATATGTGAAACTTTCTTTTGAGTGCGTTGAATACTAAGATAAGTTTGATGCTTGATAATTGTTTTGAGATATGAAGGTGATAATATTAGAGTCATGCTAGCTGAGTAGTTGTGAATTTAAAGAATACTTGTGTTGAAGTTTGTGATTCCCATAGCATGCACGTATGGTCAACCGTTATGTGATGAAGTCGGAGCATGATTTATTTATTGATTGTCTTCCTTATGAGTGGCGGTCAGGGACGAGCGATGGTCTTTTCCTACCAATCTATCCCCCTAGGAGCATGCGCGTAATACTTTGCATTGATAACTTCTAGATTTTTGCAATAAGTATATGAGTTCTTTATGACTAATGTTGAGTCCATGGATTATACGCACTTTTTCCCGTCCTTCCACCATTGCTAGCCTCTCTAATACCGCGCACCTTTCGCCAGTATCATACACCCACCATAAACCTTCCTCAAAACAACCACCATACCTACCTATCATGGAATTTCCATACCCATTCCGATATATATTTCCATGCAACTTTCCACCGTTCCGTTTATTATGACACTCTCCATCATTGTCATATTGCTAGCATGATCATGTAGCTGACATTGTATTTGTGGCAAAGCCACCGTTCATAATTCCTTCATACATGTCACTCATGATTCATTGCATATCCTGGTACACCGCCGGAGGCATTCATATAGAGTCATATTTTTGTTCTAAGTATCGAGTTGTAATTGTTGAGTTGTAAGAAAAATAAAAGTGTGATGATCATCATTATTAGAGCATTGTCCCAAGTGAGGAAAGGATGATGGAGTCTATGATTCCCCCACAAGTCAGGATGAGACTCCGGACGAAAAAAAGAGAGGCCATAAAAAAAAGAGAAAAGGCCCAAATAAAAAAAAGAGAGAAAAAGAGAGAAGGGACAATGCTACTATCCTTTTACCACACTTGTGCTTCAAAGTAGCACCATGATGGGCTATAATGGGCTTTACTAGTGGGAATTTTTCATTATAGAACTTGGCTTGTATATCCCAATGATGGGCTTCCTCAAAATTCCCTAGGTCTTCGTGAGCAAGCGAGTTGGATGCACACCCACTTAGTTTCTTTTGTTGAGATTTCATATACTTATAGCTCTAGTGCATCCGTTGCATGGCAATCCGTACTCACTCACATTGATATTTATTGATGGGCATCTCCATAGCCCGTTGATACGCCTAGTTGATGTGAGACTATCTTCCCTCTTTTTGCCTTCTCCACAACCACCATTCTATTCCACATATAGTGCTATATCCATGGCTCACGCTCATGTATTGCGTGAATATTGAAAACGTTTTGAAAATGTTAAAGTATGAAACAATTGCTTGGCTTGTCATCGGGGTTGTGCATGATTTAATACTATTTGTGGGGAAGATGGAGCATAGACAGACTATATGATTTTGTAGGGATAACTTTCTTTGGCCATGTTATTTTGAGAAGACATAATTGCTTTGTTAGTATGCTTGAAGTATTATTATTTTTATGTCAATATGAACTTTTGTCTTGAATCTTTCGGATCTAAATATTCATACCATGATTAAGAAGATTTACATTGAAATTATGCCAAAGTATCACTCCGCTGCAAAAATTCTTTTTTTATCATTTACCTACTCGAGGACGAGTAGGAATTAAGCTTGGGGATGCCTGGTACGTCTCCAACGTATCTATAATTTTTGATTGCTCCATGCTACTTTATCTATTGTTTTGGACTATAATGGGCTTTATTTTCCACTTTTATATTAATTTTGGGACTAACCTATTAACCAGAGGCCCAGCCCAGAATTGCTGTTTTTTGCCTATTTCAGTATTTCCAAGAAACAGAATATCAAATGGAGTCCAAACGGAATGAAACCTTCGGGATCGTGATTTTCCAACCGAACGTGATCCAGGAGACTTGGACCCTACTCCAAGAAGCTTCCGAGGAGGTCACGAGGGTGGAGGGCGCGCCCCTCCCCCTAGGCGCGCCCCCTACCTCGTGGTCCCCTCGGAGCTCCACCGACGTACTCCTTCCTCCTATATATACCTACGTACCCCCGAACAATCAGAACAGGAGCCAAAAACCTAATTCCACCGCCGCAACCTTCTGTATCCACGAGATCCCATCTTGGGGCCTGTTCCAAAGCTCCGTCAGTGGGGGCATCCATCACGGAGGGCTTCTACATCATCACCATAGCCCCTCCAATGAAGTGTGAGTAGTTTACTTCAGACCTTCGGGTCCATAGCTAGTAGCTAGATTGTTTCTTCTCTCTTTTTGGATCTCAATACAGTGTTCTCCCCCTCTCTCATGGAGATCTATTCGATGTAATCTTCTTTTTGCGGTGTGTTTGTTGAGACCGATGAATTGAGGGTTTATGATCCAGCCTATCTATGAATAATATTTGAATCTTCTCTGAATTCTTTTATGTGTGATTGAGTTATCTTTGCAAGTCTCTTCGAATTATCCGTTTGGTTTGGCCAACTAGATTGGCAGTTCTTGCAATGGGAGAAGTGCATGGCTTTGGGTTCAATCTTGCGGTGTCCTTACTCAGTGACAGAAAGAGTTGCAAGGCACGTATTGTATTGTTGCCATCGAGGATAACAAGATGGGGTATTTATCATATTGCATGAATTTATTCCTCTACATCATGTCATCTTGCTTAAGGCGTTACTCTGTTTTTAACTTAATACTCTAGATGCATGCTGGATAGCGGTCGATGAGTGGAGTAATAGTAGTAGATACAGAATCGTTTCGATCTACTTGTCACGGACCTGATGCCTATATACATGATCATACCTAGATAACCTCATAACTATGCTCAATTCTATCAATTGCCTAACAGTAATTTGTTCACCCACCGTAGAATACTTATGCTCTTGAGAGAAGCCACTAGTGAAACCTATGGCCCCCGGGTCTATTCTCATCATATCAATCTCCATCACTTTATTTACTTGCTTTGCTTTTACTTTTTACTTTGCATCTTTATACCAAAAATACCAAAAAGATTATCTCTATCAGATCTCACTCTCGTAAGTGACCGTGAAGGGATTGACAACCCCTAATCGTGTTGGTTGCGAGTAGCTATCATTTTGTGCAGGTACGAGGGACTTGCGCGTGACCTCCTACTGGATTGATACCTTGGTTCTCAAAAACCGAGGGAAATACTTACGCTACTGTGCTGCATCATCCTCTCCTCTTCAGGGAAAACCAATGCAAGCTCGAGACGTAGCACTAAGAACTGTCAACCCTAACCGAGGGAGAGACTCAACCTAGCATGCATGCTCTAACTTAGGGCGCCAGTGCTTCATTTATTTATGCTCAGGGTCTGCGCCTGGCTTTGTACAGAGGTGTACATGCCTTGCCGGCAAGGCTTGTACAAAAGGTGGTCTACCGGGGGGCCCGACAACCGCGCCTTATGGGTAAAACTTGGGAAGATGTTCGATGTTCTAGGAGTTGCTCACTGGAATGGCATCTTCGGTCTGCAGGCAGACTACGCTAGGCCTGGTGACTCGTGTTACCCGATATTCCCACCTTAGCTTCAATTTGTTGGAATTCTTGGCCGGTTGAACGCGTCGAAGAACAAGGGCGCCTTCCTCTAAGCTTCAGGCATGGACCTTGCGGCTATGGTAGCGGCGCAAGGCTTGCTGGTAGTGCACTGCTCTCACAACCGCCTGAAGACGATCTTCCTCGAGGAGCGTTGCGTCATCTTGCCGCAATCGCTCTTGCTCAAGCTCGTCATAAGCGAGCACTCGAGGTGATCCGTATGTGAGATCTGTGGGGAGAACTACCTCTGCCCCGTATACCAGGGCAAAGGGTGTCTAGTCGGTGGCTCGATTTGGCATCGCTCTGACCGACCAAAGAACCAACGGCAACTCATCAATCCAGCGCCTTCTGCTCTTGTGCAGCCTGTCAAAAGTTTTATCCTCAGGCCTTGCAGTACTTCAGCATTTTCCCTCTCCGCCTGGCCGTTGTCCCGTGGGTGCGTCATGGAAGCGAAACAGACCTTGCTGCTGAGGTCTTGGATGTATTGCATGAAGGTGCGGCTTGTGAACTGCGTGCCGTTATCGGTGATGACTCTGTTTGGCACACCAAAGTGGCAGACTAGCCCCTTTAAGAATTTGACGGCTGACTGCGCTGTCACCTTCCTCACTGCTTCCACCTGCGGCCACTTTGTGAACTTGTCGATCGCAATGTACAAGTACTCAAAGCCCCCGACAGCACGGGGGAAAAGGCCCAGTATGTCGAGCCCCTAGACCAAAAATGGCCAGGAGAGAGGGATTGTTTGAAGGGCTTGAGCTGGCTGATGAAGCTTCATTGAATGGAACTGACACGTTTCACACTTGGTTACTAGTGCCGTTGCATCCTGGAGGGCAGTGGGCCAGAAGAAACCTTGCCGGAAGGTCCTGCCGGCAAGGGCCCTCGACCCTATGTGGAAGCCACATATGCCTCCATGTATCTCTGCCAACAGCTCCAGTCCTTCCTCCCGGGGAATGCACTTCAATTTCACACCGTTTGGTCTTTTTCTATACAGAACATTGTCAATGAACAGATACATGGCAGACCGATAGGCTACTTTATTGGCTTCCTTCAGCCCCTCAGGAAGCTCTGATACGTCTCCAACGTATCTATAATTTTTTATTGTTCCATGCTATTATATTACCCCTTTTGGATGTTTATGGGCTTTATTTAACACATTTATATCATTTTTGGGACTAACCTACTAACCGGAGGCCCAGCCCATATTGCTTTTTTTTTGCCTATTTCAGTATTTCGAAGAAAAGGAATATCAAATGGAGTCCAAACGGAATGAAACCTTCGGGAGCGTGATTTTTGGAACAAACGTGGTCCGGAGAGCTTGGAGTGCAAGTCAAGATGCTTCCGAGGGCCCCACGAGATAGGGGCCGCGCCCCCCCTGTAGGGCGCCCCCTGTCTCGTGGGCCCCTCGTGTGACCACCGATGTACTTCTTCCTCCTATATATACCTACGTACCCCGAAAACGTCCAGGGGCACCACGAAACACAATTTCCACCGCCGTAACCTTTTGTATCCGCGAGATCCCATCTTTGAGCCTTCACCGGCACTCTGCCAGAGGGGGAATCGACCACGGAGGGCTTCTACATCAGCATCCATGCCCCTCCGATGAGTTGTGAGTAGTTTACCACAGACCTACGGGTCCATAGTTATTAGCTAGATGTATTCTTCTCTCCTTTTGGATCTCAATACAATGTTCTCCCCCTCTCTTGTGGAGATCTATTCGATGTAAACTCTTTTTGCGGTGTGTTTGTCAAGATCTGATGAATTGTGGGTTTATGATCAAGTTTATCTATGAATAATATTTGAATCTTCTCTGAATTCTCTTATGTATGATTGAGTTATCTTTGCAAGTCTCTTCGATCTATTAGTTTGGTTTGGCCTACTAGATTGGTCTTTCTTGCCATGGGAGAAGTGCTTAGCTTTGGGTTCAATCTTGCGGTGTCCTTACCCAGTGACAGAAAGGGTTGCAAGGCACGTATTGTATTGTTGCCATCAAGGATAACAATATCGGGTTTATGTCATATTGCATGAGTCTATCCCTCTACATCATGTCATCTTGCTTAATGTGTTACTCTGTTCTTATGAACTTAATACTCTAGATGCAGGCAGGAGTCGGTCGATGTGTGGAGTAATAGTAGTAGATGCAGCCAGGAGTCGGTCTACTTGTTATGGACGTGATGCCTATATACATGATCATGCCTAGATAATCTCATAACTATGCGCTTTTCTATCAGTAGCTCGACAGTAATTCGTTCACCCACCTTAATACTTATGCTATCTTGAGAGAAGCCTCTAGTGAAACCTATGGCCCCCGGGTCTATCTCTTATCATATTTTCTTGTCAAATCCCTAGCTCCGGCCTGTCCTGTGCTTGCTTCCATCTGTGCATCATGTTTAAATTTTAAAACTTGAACTGAGGAATTCAGAAGCCTCAAAACCCTAAATAAAAGAAGGGCAAAAACCCTAAAATCTCATTCATTGCTCCAAAGTGCTCTTCTTAAATGTTTGATAATTTTTGGTAAGGGTTCTGGTCCCAACCAAAATATTGAACATTTTTAAGGTTTTATTTTTGGGACTTTGGATTTAATTCATTAGCTATTTGAATTTGAATTATATTCATATAATTAGAATATAATTTCAAATATCCCTGAATTATTTTATGAGCTTTTGGAAAAGTCCATCTAGCGAAATAAAATATTCAGAGGAGCTTTGGCATTGTTTGAATTATTATTTTTAATTCAAAACAGTGGGAAAAGAATTAAATAAAAGAAAAACAGAACAGAAATAAATAGAAAGGGAGAGAAGGCCACCTGGGCCACTTACCTGGCGCCGCTTACCTGTCCAGCCCAGCCGGCCCAGCTCCTCCCGCTGGCCCAGCCCACCGCCGCCTCCCTCCCCTGTCGTCTTCCTCCCTGCCAGGAGGACGGGCACGCGCCCGGCGCGCGCGGCCACGCGCCCCGGCCACCTCCTGCTTCCCGGCCACCTCCTGCTTCCCCCCCGGCCTCCCTAGCGACGCCACGACGAGGCCTCGTGTCCCCTCGCTCCTCTTCCTCCCCCGCTGCATCCCCTCTCTCCTCTGCTCCCTCTCTCTCGCCCGAACCCGAACGCAGCCATCGCCGCCGACGCCGTTTACCGGGGCCACAGCCACCCCTCCTCGCTCCCTCTATGCATCCCCGAGCCCACCGAGCTTCTCTCCCAACCCCTCGTGAGCCCCTGTCCATTTCCCCTCTCTCCCCGTGCCGTCCGCGCCTTCTAACCACCCCGGCTGTCGGAGCCGACAGTTCCTCGCCACCGGCGATGACACAGACGGGGCTAGAGCCACCGTAGCTAACCCCCGAGCACGGCAACGTGCTCAGCACCCTTCCAGGAGCCGAGCGCGCCCACCCGTGCGACCTGCCGTGCCCCCTAGCGCCAACCCCGACCTCGCCGTGCTCCGGCCGCCACCCCGCTCGCCGCCGTCACCAAATCCGGCCTCCCCAGCACGAACGGATGCCACGATTCGATGCGCGCACACACCAGCTACGCGTAGAGCCCCTCAGTCTCCGATTTGGTCGCCGGAGGAGGAATTCCGACCCCCTCCGCCGTCTCTGGCTCCGCCGGCGACGAGCCGCGGGTCAACTCCGGCGAGTTGACCCGGGGTTTGACCCCCCTGACGTGTGGGCCCATGCGCCTGCTTGATTAGTGTTAGATTAGTTAGCGCTAATTAACTTAGCTAATTAGATAGGCCACTGACATGCGGGCCCCGCCCGGCTAACTAAGTTAGTTAGGGCTAACTAACTTGGTTAGTTGACTGGGTCACTGACCAGTGGACCCCACTGGTCAGGTTTGACCTGGTCGATGCCTTTGACCTGCTGACGCCACCCCGGCGTCATGCTGACGCAATATTCCTTTTCTGGAATTTAGTTTATTTTATAAATAATCAGGAAATTCCAGAAAATAGCTAAAACTTCAATAAATCATAGAAAATTAACCGTAACTCCAAATTAAATAAATTATATATGAAAAATTATCAGAAAAATTCAAGGAATCCATCTGTACCATTTTCATGCATGTTTGAACAATGGTTGTCCTCTGTTTTGGACAAAACCAATAAAGGGCATTTAAATAATCACATATGGAGTTTGAATTTGAATCTTGTATTCAAACCAACCCCATTTAACTTGTTGCTAGTTGCATTAGCTCAAAACACATTCATATTGCCATGTCATAGCATGCATCATTTTGTGCATTGCATTGATTGTGTTTTCTGTGTTGCCGGTATTTGTCCCCTCTCGATAGACGCGATACCGATGATGTGATCGTTGACACTGATGAAGACTCAATGTTATCTTCAGAAGAGCCAGGCAAGCAAAACCCCCTTGTTCATTCCGATACAATCCTACTCTCTCGCCCTGCTCTCTTTTACTGCATTAGGACAACAACGAGTCATTTGTTACTTGCTGCGGTAGCTGAACCCCTTTATCCTTTGCATGACCTGTCATTGCCACAGTAAATAGATGAAACCCACTAGCATGAGTAGGAGTTGTTTGAGCCCTGATGTGCCTACTCATTCATGTTTGTTTGTCATGCCTGCTACTGCTTAGAGTTGAGTCAGGTCTGATTCATCGGGGATGAATCAGAGGCGTGTGAACATGTCCTACTGGGTGTGAACTAAGTGTGTGAACACGATTTGGTAAAGGTAGCGGTGAGAGGCCATGTAGGAGTACATGGTGGGTTGTCTCATTGCAGCCGTCCTCAGGAACTGAGTTCTGTGTTTGTGATCCATGATCAGTTACTACCACACATTGGGCTCCGGGCACTCCAAGCTCTCTCGACTTATTAATCAACTTGATCTCTGTCCAGGAGTTGCAACTAGTTTCTGGTGTTTGTAGGTAGTGTTAGTAGTCTACCAAGTGGCACCCGGTACAGGTGGGCTTGGGACAGACTAGGCACAGTGGCACGGTGTACCAAGTGGCACCCGGTTGGTGGGCTTGGGAACCCTGCACACATCGTTTGGGGCCGTGAGCGACACCCCGGCCGGATCTCCTTGCGGATGGAACCCGAATAGGCGATAAACCTGGACTAGAGACTTGTTCGGTTAGTCAGGTCGTGGCCGACTCCCTCGCCCGGCTTCCGCTTGAAGGTTGCCGAGGTACATGACGTGTACAGGGCGGTAAGTGGCGAGAGCGTGTGTGAAGAAGTACACCCCTGCAGGGTTATCATTATCTATTCGAATAGCCGGATTCCTCGGATATGGAAACTTGGACCCCTTGCATAGTTCATAGACAAGTGAAAGTGGATACTCTAAAATACGCAAGATAAGCGTGAGTGCTATGGATGGCGTTCTCGTAGGGAGACGGGAGCGGATCCATAGTGGTGTATTGATATGGTGAATATGTGGACTCGTGTGCGCCACCTCAAAAGAGTTACTTGCAGTCGTAGTTTAGGATAGCCACCGAGTCAAAGCTGGCTTGCTGCAGTTAAACCCCACCATCCCCTTTGTTGATAATGATGCATATGTAGATAGTTCTGATGTAAGTCTTGCTGGGTACATTTGTACTCACGTTTGCCTATTTATGTTTTTGCAGAGAGACTTCGGTCTCGTTAGTAGTTCCGCGTGGACTTCGACGTTTAGCTTGTTACCTCAGCTACGATCTTGTGCCCTCGGCAGGATCTGATAGATAGTCAGGCTTCTCAGCCTTTTTCATTTATAGATGTCTGTACTCAGACATGATAGCTTCCGCTTGTGCTTTGACTTGTATGCTCTGAGTGTTGGGTCATGAGACCCATGATTGTAATATCTCGCTCCTCGGAGCCTTTTGAATATAAACTACTGAGTCGTAGAGTCATTTTGTGATGCATGTTGTATTGCACATATCGAGCATATTGTGTGTATGTTATTGAAATGCTCGGTATGTGTGGGATCTGACTATCTAGTTGTTTATCTTTAGTAGCCTCTCTTACCGGGAAATGTCTCCTAGTGTTTCCACCGAGCCATGGTAGCTTGCTACTGCTCCGGAACACTTAGGCTGGCCGGCATGTGTCCTTCTTCGTTCCTGTGTCTGTCCCTTCGGGGAAATGTCACGCGATGAATACCGGAGTCCTGTTAGCCCGCTACAGCCCGGTTCACCGGAGTCCTGCTAGCCCAGTGCTACAGCCTGGATTCACTCGCTGATGACCGACACGTTCGATGCTGGGTCATGGATGCCTGTCCCTGTAAGTCTGTGCCACTTTGGGTTTACGATTAGCCATGTCAGCCCGGGCTCCTTATCATATGGATGCTAGCGACACTGTCATATACGTGTGCCAAAAGGCGCAAACGGTCCCGGGTTAAGGTAAGGCGACACCCGTGGGAATACCGTGCGTGAGGCCGCAAAGTGATATGAGGTGTTACATGCTAGATCGATGTGGCATTGAGTCGGGGTCCTGACAGCGTTGGTATCAGAGCTTGACTGCCTGTAGGATTACCAAGCCAAACTGGTCGAAGTTGAGTCTAGAAATTCTTTAGTTATATAAGGGAATTGATTGTGGGATGGAACGTAAGGCTCTTTTTACTCCTTATACCTCATGGCCTTCTGATCTGAGTCATCATCTTCTCTTCTACGGGGATTAAGAACTAGGCTATCTCTTCTTTCTATCAGGATCACGTGTTACTAATCCGTAGACTTATAAGATTGTTGGATTTAAGCTTGAGTTCAGTTCCTACTACTTCCGTATGTTAACTGTTGATCTCGAAACCTTGATATTGTGCTTCTGAGTGGTTATGCCACCATTTTTGTGAATGTCTCAAATCTTTTCTGAGCATTTACAGCCGTTATGCTGTCCGAGTCATCCCAGGTTTCTAAAGAGTCTGACGCATTTGCAAAATCCTTTCCCTCTAGTTTCGATGCTCCTTTATGCCAGCTCAATCACACTAATTGTTGAGTTGAGGTATTCTACTGCCTCGACCTTTATGTTGGAATAATTGTTATGACCCTAGGTGTTTCAGGGGATCATCTAGTGGTCTAGCCATGATTTGTGTCCTAGTGTGATGATTCTGGCCTTTATTCCCGAAAGCATTCTGTGATGCTACTTAGGAGTAGGTATTCTGTTCCTGGGTTCTTGAACCCGAGATTCACTCTACCTACTTCATGTTGATAGTAATTGCTAGTGCCTTTAGGATATTAGTAACCTTTGCGATAGTCCTTGAAGTCCGTGGTATCTTCTTCTTCCAAATACCATGAACTACTTATGGCAGAAGTTCCTCGTTGAACTGAAATATCACAACAGGATTATTCTTGATGAGTTCTCCATTATATATTGTGGCTCTGCCAGTTCTACCTTTCTGCATGGGTTATCCGGAAGAAATATGTTGAACTTCGTTCGACGTGCTAATCCATGCATCCACAACTCAGAAAATCATATGTTCTTTTGAGTTGTCCCATCTTAGTTGTTTCTGACCTTCGTCTATCAATTGATAGTCAAGAGTATGTGTGCGTTCGTTTATCGATGCCTATTACTCTTGTGGTCCGTCAAGCCATTCTATCGCGGAATGACTAGGAGAAACAAACTCCAGTAGCTCTTCCATATCCAGGATTGGGTCAAAGAAGTCGTACTCCGCAGATCAAATTGCTAATCTTGCTTTTGATTTTGTTCTACCCTGAAGTATTACCGTCTTATGTCAGGATTTTCATGAGAATTGCACCGGCTCTTGTGAATTCTTGATGTAGTGATACTTCTCGCCATCATTATTCGTCCCTCGGTTCCGTGTTGTCGCAACCGGAAGGCCGACAAGTGAATCGTGATGTGTGAATTCAATACTCCTAGCAACCTTGTTGCTTGGTAGTTAATGGACAATAATTTCATTCTTAGCGTGTTGGTTTTGAATCATCATTCTAAGGTTGATTATGCTACCTAGTCCTTGTTCTCGGTGCACTCCTCGATCGATGAGTTAGGATTATTTCAAATCTTCGCTCTATTGATCATATCGTCTTGCCTCAAAAAGCAAGATTGTTCTCGAGCCTAGCAACTTATCGGTGATTCGTGATTTTCCGAAGATCTTCTCGGAAGTATTACCAGGTTGTCACCTGACCGCTGTGTTGAGCTCGTGATCAAGTTGGTTTCTTGTGAACCACCCTTCTCCAAGAATCTGTGTTGGATATCCCTGAGCTAGTTGGTTAAGCTAGACAACAACTTGGAGAGTTGGAAGGTAAAAGCTTGCCTGACTTAGTTCGTTCCAAAGGGATATTCTTGTGTAGGGTGTGCTGAAGAAAGATGATATCTTCATCGATTGGTCCTTGTGATCAGTTGCTGGACCTATTGTCTTATCAATCCTTTGATTTGAGTGTGGACTATCGTCAAATCAAATCAGTACCAACGATGCTCGTAATGTTGTCTTATTCGTGGTTGATCCCTCGAGCATGCACCATTACATCTTTGGTCTGACCAATGCTATCACCGTGTTCACTTAACTATGGAATTCCTTTTAAAAGGAAACCTAGATGAATTGTTGTTGAGCCCATTGGCAACATCCTTATCTCCTCCATGATGTTGTTGAACATTAAGCTAGTGTTGGAAACTTTTGAAAGCATTTTCTTCATGCTAGCTCATGAAGTATTTGTTTGATGAAAGGAGTGACTTCCTCTTATACACGTGCATTTGGTGAAAGTTGCCACCGTGAATTTGAGAAAGATTGTTTTGTTTCCTTTGGAATCATCCCAAATCAGTCATGCACACGTGCGAAGTATTCTGTAGTCTGGAGACTTGCAACCTTCATTCTATATGTGTCCCTAGCACACTAAGCCACTGATTGACTTGTTCAAGGAAAAGAAGTCTATGCTTGGGATCTAATCCATGGACTTGCGTAAAGACTTCGATATCCTCGATGATGGTTCCCCACCTGAACTCGGTAGTGTTTAATTATAAGACTGCTACGTGGCCATGCTTGTTTGGGACAACGTGTTCACATGTTTGTAGCAGAACCAGCTCATGTTTTGGAGCTTGCTATCGTAGTTCATCTCTCGAGAATCCTGCAACGTCATCTCGTCGATTTGTGTTGCAAACTTTCATTTTTCTTCCTAGACTCGATGGGTCTGGAATATTCTGACACCAACCAGATCTGAATCTCAGGCAGATATGATGGTTGGAATATTTTCCAAGAATTATAATATTGGTCTCTCGATAACCGGTAAGGTGGATGTCGTGGCCAACACACCCAGCCGGAAGACCTGTTATTATAATATCTTGATTGAGGAAGTTGGCCACCTCCCCGTGAGGACTTCGTAGGATTTACCTCCGTAGTTATTCCTTATGGATTCCTGTGCTCCCGAAGTCCGACCTTTACTTGATGTTCTAGATATCAAGCTATATCTATGCATGGGTTACACTAGCACATCAAGGAGAACATTAGAAGCGGAGTGCTAAATGTCTCTCGGTCGATCATCCAGATTTCGTCCCCTTGGCCTCGTTAAGGTGAAATCTGAGAAAGTGTTATCTTCCTTGCATCTGCATCCTCCATCACCATTCATCATGGTAGTAAGTTGTGTTACCGGACCCTTGACATGGATGTTGGTAAAACCTGGATGATTATGGAAATGCTCAAGTTCTTGAGAGCATGCACAAGCGCTACGTATGATCCTCGGCACTAGCTGGGTTTGCTCTCAGTTTCCTCGGCAATGCTATGACCTTTTCAAACAGTGAATTCACTCTTTATTGATGAGCCTCTCCCCAGTTACCAGAACCATTCCCAGCATTTGCATTTTGTTCCCAGCTTGCACCGCCAATGTGCCATTCTACCACGGGTCTCTTCCATCTCCGGTGATAAGGAAATTCCTCCATTACGTTGTCTTCAACAAGGTAATCCACATCATCCAAGTCCGAGTATGCCATTCTACCGACCCCCGCCAATCGATTGCTGTGATTTGCCTTAGGATGATATAGAGAGTCTCAATGATCTCTATATCAAAGGTAATTCTTTTTGCCACTTAAGACAATAATCTACGAATCACCCTCCTCCAGGATGTTTCGTCGTGGTATCATGGCAATTCAACTCCTCGCTATGTTGACAACCGATCACCACATTCTTAAGTCTGGAATTGCTGTCTACCTAGTGAACCTCGTCACCTGCTCCACTCCATCCCTCTAGAGGTATGCTTCGTCTCTCAGCTCGAGAGATGTTGCTATGTCACATTCCGAGAGTTAATCCTGAGTTGTTCGACCTTCGAGAAGATCGATCCTTCTAGAGTTTTCCTTTCCTCTTCTTGTCATGATTAGCTGGAGTTCTCAGAGCAAGACGACAAGACAAAGATGGTGTTCAAATCAACGTTCATTTGAAGTGCAACCTGGATCGTGTAGATTGTGTTAGGTTGCGTTCCCCATCGTCTTACCCTACACTTGAATCTCGGGTCGAGATTCTTGTTTAGTGGGGGTGAGTTGTCACATCCCTAGCTCCGGCCTGTCCTGTGCTTGCTTCCATCTGTGCATCATGTTTAAATTTTAAAACTTGAACTGAGGAATTCAGAAGCCTCAAAACCCTAAATAAAAGAAGGGCAAAAACCCTAAAATCTCATTCATTGCTCCAAAGTGCTCTTCTTAAATGTTTGATAATTTTTGGTAAGGGTTCTGGTCCCAACCAAAATATTGAACATTTTTAAGGATTTATTTTTGGGACTTTGGATTTAATTCATTAGCTATTTGAATTTGAATTATATTCATATAATTAGAATATAATTTCAAATATCCCTGAATTATTTTATGAGCTTTTGGAAAAGTCCATCTAGCGAAATAAAATATTCAGAGGAGCTTTGGCATTGTTTGAATTATTATTTTTAATTCAAAACAGTGGAAAAAGAATTAAATAAAAGAAAAACAGAACAGAAATAAATAGAAAGGGAGAGAAGGCCACCTGGGCCACTTACCTGGCGCCGCTTACCTGTCCAGCCCAGCCGGCCCAGCTCCTCCCGCTGGCCCAGCCCACCGCCGCCTCCCTCCCCTGTCGTCTTCCTCCCTGTCAGGAGGACGGGCACGTGCCCGGCGCGCGCGGCCACGCGCCCCGGCCACCTCCTGCTTCCCCCCGGCCTCCCTAGCGACGCCACGACGAGGCCTCATGTCCCCTCGCTCCTCTTCCTCCCCCGCTGCATCCCCTCTCTCCTCTGCTCCCTCTCTCTCGCCCGAACCCGAACGCAGCCATCGCCGCCGACGCCGTTTACCGGGGCCACAGCCACCCCCCCTCGCTCCCTCTATGCATCCCCGAGCCCACCGAGCTTCTCTCCCGACCCCTCGTGAGCCCCTGTCCATTTCCCCTCTCTCCCTGTGCCGTCCGCGCCTTCTAACCACCCCGGCTGTCGGAGCCGACAGTTCCTCGCTGCCGGCGATGACACAGACGGGGCTAGAGCCACCGTAGCTAACCCCCGAGCACGGCAACGTGCTCAGCACCCTTCCAGGAGCCGAGCGCGCCCACCCGTGCGACCTGCCGTGCCCCCTAGCGCCAACCCCGACCTCGCCGTGCTCCGGCCGCCGCCCCGCTCGCCGCCGTCGCCAAATCCGACCTCCCCAGCACGAACGGATGCCACGATTCGATGCGCGCACACACCAGCTACGCGTAGAGCCCCTCAGTCTCTGATTTGGTCGCCGGAGGAGGAATTCCGACCCCCTCCGCCGTCTCTGGCTCCGCCGGCGACGAGCCGCGGGTCAACTCCGGCGAGTTGACCCGGGGTTTGACCCCCCTGACGTGTGGGCCCAGGCGCCTGCTTGATTAGTGTTAGATTAGTTAGCGCTAATTAACTTAGCTAATTAGATAGGCCACTGACATGCGGGCCCGCCCGGCTAACTAAGTTAGTTAGGGCTAACTAACTTGGTTAGTTGACTGGGTCACTGACCAGTGGACCCCACTGGTCAGGTTTGACCTGGTCGACGCCTTTGACCTGCTGACGTCACCCCGGCGTCATGCTGACGCAATATTCCTTTTCTGGAATTTAGTTTATTTTATAAATAATCAGGAAATTCCAGAAAATAGCTAAAACTTCAATAAATCATAGAAAATTAACCGTAACTCCAAATTAAATAAATTATATATGAAAAATTATCAGAAAAATTCAAGGAATCCATCTGTACCATTTTCATGCATGTTTGAACAATGGTTGTCCTCTGTTTTGGACAAAACCAATAAAGGGCATTTAAATAATCACATATGGAGTTTGAATTTGAATCTTGTATTCAAACCAACCCCATTTAACTTGTTGCTAGTTGCATTAGCTCAAAACACATTCATATTGCCATGTCATAGCATGCATCATTTTGTGCATTGCATTGATTGTGTTTTTCTGTGTTGCCGGTATTTGTCCCCTCTCGATAGACGCGATACCGATGATGTGATCGTTGACACTGATGAAGACTCAATGTTATCTTCAGAAGTGCCAGGCAAGCAAAACCCCCTTGTTCATTCCGATACAATCCTACTCTCTCGCCCTGCTCTCTTTTACTGCATTAGGACAACAACGAGTCATTTGTTACTTGCTGCGGTAGCTGAACCCCTTTATCCTTTGCATGACCTGTCATTGCCACAGTAAATAGATGAAACCCACTAGCATGAGTAGGAGTTGTTTGAGCCCTGATGTGCCTACTCATTCATGTTTGTTTGTCATGCCTGCTACTGCTTAGAGTTGAGTCAGGTCTGATTCATCGGGGATGAATCAGAGGCGTGTGAACATGTCCTACTGGGTGTGAACTAAGTGTGTGAACACGATTTGGTAAAGGTAGCGGTGAGAGGCCATGTAGGAGTACATGGTGGGTTGTCTCATTGCAGCCGTCCTCAGGAACTGAGTTCTGTGTTTGTGATCCATGATCAGTTACTACCACACATTGGGCTCCGGGCACTCCAAGCTCTCTCGACTTATTAATCAACTTGATCTCTGTCCAGGAGTTGCAACTAGTTTCTGGTGTTTGTAGGTAGTGTTAGTAGTCTACCAAGTGGCACCCGGTACAGGTGGGCTTGGGACAGACTAGGCACAGTGGCACGGTGTACCAAGTGGCACCCGGTTGGTGGGCTTGGGAACCCTGCACACATCGTTTGGGGCCGTGAGCGACACCCCGGCCGGATCTCCTTGCGGATGGAACCCGAATAGGCGATAAACCTGGACTAGAGACTTGTTCGGTTAGTCAGGTCGTGGCCGACTCCCTCGCCCGGCTTCCGCTTGAAGGTTGCCGAGGTACATGACGTGTACAGGGCGGTAAGTGGCGAGAGCGTGTGTGAAGAAGTACACCCCTGCAGGGTTATCATTATCTATTCGAATAGCCGGATTCCTCGGATATGGAAACTTGGACCCCTTGCATAGTTCATAGACAAGTGAAAGTGGATACTCTAAAATACGCAAGATAAGCGTGAGTGCTATGGATGGCGTTCTCGTAGGGAGACGGGAGCGGATCCATAGTGGTGTATTGATATGGTGAATATGTGGACTCGTGTGCGCCACCTCAAAAGAGTTACTTGCAGTCGTAGTTCAGGATAGCCACCGAGTCAAAGCTGGCTTGCTGCAGTTAAACCCCACCATCCCCTTTGTTGATAATGATGCATATGTAGATAGTTCTGATGTAAGTCTTGCTGGGTACATTTGTACTCACGTTTGCCTATTTATGTTTTTGCAGAGAGACTTCGGTCTCGTTAGTAGTTCCGCGTGGACTTCGACGTTTAGCTTGTTACCTCAGCTACGATCTTGTGCCCTCGGCAGGATCTGATAGATAGTCAGGCTTCTCAGCCTTTTTCATTTATAGATGTCTGTACTCAGACATGATAGCTTCCGCTTGTGCTTTGACTTGTATGCTCTGAGTGTTGGGTCATGAGACCCATGATTGTAATATCTCGCTCCTCGGAGCCTTTTGAATATAAACTACTGAGTCGTAGAGTCATTTTGTGATGCCATGTTGTATTGCACATATCGAGCATATTGTGTGTATGTTATTGAAATGCTTGGTATGTGTGGGATCTGACTATCTAGTTGTTTATCTTTAGTAGCCTCTCTTACCGGGAAATGTCTCCTAGTGTTTCCACCGAGCCATGGTAGCTTGCTACTGCTCCGGAACACTTAGGCTGGCCGGCATGTGTCCTTCTTCGTTCCTGTGTCTGGCCCTTCGGGGAAATGTCACGCGATGAATACCGGAGTCCTGTTAGCCCGCCACAGCCCGGTTCACCGGAGTCCTACTAGCCCAGTGCTACAGCCTGGATTCACTCGCTGATGACCGACACGTTCGATGCTGGGTCATGGATGCCTGTCCCTGTAAGTCTATGCCACTTTGGGTTTACGACTAGCCATGTCAGCCCGGGCTCCTTATCATATGGATGCTAGCGACACTGTCATATACGTGTGCCAAAAGGCGCAAACGGTCCCGGGTTAAGGTAAGGCGACACCCGTGGGAATACCGTGCGCGAGGCCGCAAAGTGATATGAGGTGTTACATGCTAGATCGATGTGGCATTGAGTCGGGGTCCTGACATTTCTTTCCATCTACTTTTATTTGCATCTTTACTTTTTGCATCTATATCATAAAATACCAAAAATATATTTATCTTATCGTACAATCCCTTTATTGCGTTGGTTGCGAGTTCTCGGTTTGTTTGTGTAGGTGGGTGGGACTTTTGAGGAGCCTCCTACTGGATTGATACCTTGGTTCTCAAAACTGAGAGAAATACTTATGCTACACTTTGCTGCATCACCCTCTCCTCTTCGAAGAAAACCAACGCAAGCTCAAGACGTAGCAAGAAGGATTTCTGGCGCCGTTGCCGGGGAGGTCTTC
The DNA here is from genome assembly GCF_018294505.1 of Triticum aestivum. Classification (NCBI taxonomy): domain Eukaryota; kingdom Viridiplantae; phylum Streptophyta; class Magnoliopsida; order Poales; family Poaceae; genus Triticum; species Triticum aestivum. The sequence continues at coordinate 376,974,952 of NC_057801.1, forward strand.
GCTCAAGTCAAGACATACCAAGTACCCATCACAAACCCATCTCCCTCGCATTTACATTATTTGCCATTTGCCTCTTGTTTTCCTCTGCCCCACTTCACCCTTGCCGTTTTATTCGCCCTCTCTTTCCCAATCTCCTCCTCTCTTTCGCTCGCCCTTTCGTTTGCTTGTTCGGTTGGAATAGATGCTTATTTATTGCTAAACAGAGAACCTAAGATCTATGGATCCTCATCCACTTGCTAATCCTTTTAAGAGATCCAATTATGATGAATCAATTGATAGTGAGTTTTGCGCACTAGATTATCTTTATGAAGCTTTGCCAAAAAATTGTGAATCTGAAAATTATGATGAAGAAATTTATGGAGAGATTCACGATAACTCCTTGAATAAAAAGCATGATTGCAATGATTTTCCTATAAATTCTCTTGATGTCAATTGTGCTAATAATATGCAAAACCCTAAGCTTGGGGATGCTAGTTTTGCTATGTCTACTACTTGTTTCAATGATCATGATTGGGGTGATTCTTCTTATAACCTTGAAAATTTATTTAAGCCCGATGATGAATATGAGATTAATAATATTGTTTGCAATAATATTGAAAGTGAGTTTGTAAGAGTGTCAACTTTAGATCCCACATATTTGGAGTATGTTCAATCTTATGATATTTTTGGTAAAAGTGGGTTCAGAAAGGTCATGGCTTTAGTTAATGTTAATCCCACTATCTTGGAAGAGTGTCAAATTTGCATGCATGTGGATCATGTTGAGAATATGTTTTGTGATAGCTATTTTGGTGAATTTGCCTATGATCATACATGTAATTATTATGAGAGAGGAAAATATGGTCGTAGTAATTTTTATCTTATTAAATTACCTCTCGTCATGTTGAGATTGCTATCGTCTCTTTCTTCTTCCTTGCGTATACTAGTTTTTGCTTGCCTTGCAAATTTGTTTGCTTATAATATGGCTATGCATAGGAAGTATGTTAGACTTGGATGTGTTTGTCACATGTTTCATGATGCTCTCTTTGCTCTTCAATTCTTATCTTTCATGTGAGCATCATTAAAATTATCAATGCCTAGCCAAAAGGCTTTAAAGAAAGGCGCTTGTTGGAAGACAACCCAATATTTTTCCTTGCTGTTATTTAATAAATCTTGCATCTACCTTCTGTTTAGATGTGTTTTTATCTTTTAATTAGTGTTTGTGCCAAGTAGAACCTATAGGATAACCTACGATGATAGTTGATTTGATTCTGCTGAAAAACAGAAACTTTGCGTGCACCAATATAATTTTTGTAAATCACAGGAACGTGCTTTTGCGTTGCTTCATTTTGATTCTGTTCAATAAACAAATTTTCCAGGACTTCCTATTTTGGTAGGATTTTTAGAGTTCCAGAAGTTTGTGTTAGTTACAGATTGCTACAGACTGTTCTGTTTTTGACAGACTCTGTTTTTCGTGTGTTGTTTGCTTATTTCAATGCATCTATGGCTAGTAATTCAGTCTATAAACCATAAAGAAGTTGGAATAAAGTAGGTTTAACACCAAATTAAATAAAGAATGAGTTCATTGCAGTACCTTATGTGGTGGTTTTCTTTTCTTTCACTAACAGAGCTTATAAGATTTCCTGTTGAGTTTTGTGTTGTGAAGTTTTCAAGTTTTGTGTAAAGCTTCTATGGACTATGGAATAAGGAGTGGCAAGAGCCTAAGCTTGGGGATGCCCATGGCACCCCAAGATATTCAAGAATAGCCGAAATCCTAATCTTGGGGATGCCCCGGGAAGGCATCCCCTCCTTCGTCTTCGTTCATTGATAACTTTACTTGGAGCTATATTTTTATTCGCCACATGATATGTGTTTTGCTTGGAGCGTCATGTATTATATTAGTCTTTGCTTTTTAGTTTACACAATCATCCTTGCTGTACACACCTTTTGGGAGGAGCCTATTTGATTAGAATTTTCTAGAATACTCTATGTGCTTCACTTATATCTTTTGAGCTTGATAGTTTTTGCTCTAGTGCTTCACTTATATCTTTTAGAGCATGGTGGTGTCTTAATTTTGAAGAAATTGCTAGTCTCTCATGCTTCACTTATATCTTTTGGAGAGTCTTTTAGAACAACATGGTATTTGCTATGGTTTTAAAGTTGGTCCTGGAATGATGAGCATCCAAGTTGGGTATAATAAAAACTATCATAGAAAGTGAATTGGATGCTATGATCAACTTGATGCTTGATAATTGTTTTGAGATATGGAGGTAGTGATATTAAAGTCATGCTAGTTGGGTGATTATGAATTTAAAGAATGCTTGTGTTGAAGTTTGTGATTCCCGTAACATGCACGTATGGTGAACCGCTTTGTGATGAAGTTGGAGCACAATTTTATTTATTGATTGTCTTCCTTATGAGTGGCGGTCAGGGACGAGCGATGGTCTTTTCCTACCAATCTATCCCCCTAGGAGCATGTGCGTAGTACTTTGGTTTTTGATGACTTCTAAATTTTTGCAACAAGTATATGAGTTCTTTTGATTAATGTTGAGTCCATGGATTATACGCACTCTTTCACCCTTCCACCATTGCTGGCCTCTCTTGTACCGCGCAACTTTCGCCGGTACCATACACCCACCATACTCCTTCCTCAAAACAGCCATCATACCTACCTATTATGGCATTTCCATAGCCATTCCGAGATATATTTCCGTGCAACTTTCCACCGTCCGTTCATATGACATGCATTACTTTTGTCATATTGCTCTTTGCATGATCATGTAGTTGATATCGTATTTGTGGCAAGGCCACCTTCATAATTTTCATACATGTCACTCTTGATTCATTGCATATCCTGGTACACCGCCGGAGGCATTCATATAGAGTCATATCTTGTTCTAGCTTTGAGTTGTAATTCTTGAGTTGTAAATCCATAAAAGTGTGATGATCTTCATTATTAGAGCATTGTCGTAGTGAGGAAAGGATGATGAAGACTATGACTCCCCCACAAGTCGGGATGAGACTTCGGACTTTACAAAAAGAAAAAAAAGGAAAAAAAAAGGGGGGAGAAAGGCCAAAAAGAAAAAAGAAAAAAAGAGAAGGCCAAAGAAAAGAAAAAAAGAAAAAAAGAAGAAAAGAAAAAAATGAGAGAAAAAGAGAGAAGGAACAATGCTACTATCTCTTTTCCACACTTGTGCTTCAAAATAGCACCATGATCTTCATGTTAGAGAGTCTCATATGTTGTCACTTTCATATACTAGTGGGAATTTTTCATTATAGAACTTGGCTTGTATATTCCAATGATGGGCTTCCTGAAAAGTGCCCTAGGTCTTCGTGAGCAAGCAAGTTGGATGCACCCCACTTAGTTTCTTTTGTTGAGCTTTCATATATTTATAGCTCTAGTACATCCGTTGCATGGCAATCCCTACTCACTCACATTGATATCTATTAATGGACATCTCCATAGCCCGTTGATACGCCTAGTTGATGTGAGACTATCTTCTCCTTTTTGTCTTCTCCACAATCACCATTCTATTCCACATATAGTGCTATGTCCATGGCTCATGCTCATGTATTGCGTGAAAGTTGAAAAAATTTGAGATTATTAAAGTATGAAACAATTGCTTGGCTTGTCATCGGGGTTGTGCATGATTAAATACTTTGTGTGATGAAGATAGAGCATAGCTAGACTATATGATTTTGTAGGGATAACTTTCTTTAGCCATGTTATTTTGAGAAGACATGATTGCTTTGATTAGTATGCTTGAAGTATTACTATTTCTTATGTCAATATGAACTTTTATTTTGTATTCATTTGGATCTGAACATTCATGCCGCAATAAAGAAAATTACATTATGAATTATGCTAGGTAGCATTCCACATCAAAAATTTCTTTTTTATCATTTACCTACTCGAGGACGAGCAGGAATTAAGCTTGGGGATGCTTGATACGTCTCCAACGTATCTATAATTTTTTATTGTTCCATGCTATTATATTAACCCTTTAGATGTTTATGGGATTTATTTTACACACTTATATCATTTTTGGGACTAACCTACTAACCGGAGGCCCAACCCATATTGTTGTTTTTTTTGCCTATTTCAGTATTTCGAAGAAAAGGAATATCAAACGGAGTCCAAACGGAATGAAACCTTCGGGAGCGTGATTTTTGGAACAAACGTGATCCGGAGAGCTTGGAGTGCAGGTCAAGAAGCTTCCGAGGGCCCCACGAGATTGGGGTCCACGCCCCCCTGTAGGGCGCGCCCCCCTATCTCGTGGGCCCCTCGGGCGGCCACCGACATACTTCTTTGTCCTATATATACCTACGTACCCCGAAAACATCCAGGGGCACCACAAAACACAATTTCCACCGTCGTAACCTTCTGTATCCGCAAGATCCCATCTTGGAGCCTTCGCCGACACTCTGCCGGAGGGGGAATCAACCACGGAGGGCTTCTACATCAACATCCTTGCCCCTCCGATGAGTTGTGAGTAGTTTACCATAGACCTACGGGTCCATAGTTATTAGCTAGATGGCTTCTTCTCTCTTTTTGGATCTCAATACAATGTTCTCCCCCTCTCTTGTGGAGATCTATTCGATGTAAACTCTTTTTGCGGTGTGTTTGTCGAGATCCGATGAATTGTGGGTTTATGATCAAGTTTATCTATGAATAATATTTGAATCTTCTCTGAATTCTTTTATGTATGATTGAGTTATCTTTGCAGGTCTCTTCGAATTATCATTTTGGTTTGGCCTACTAGATTGGTCTTTCTTGCCATGGGAGAAGTGCTTAGCTTTGGGTTCAATCTTGCGGTGTCCTTACCTAGTGACAGAAAGGGTTGCAAGGCACGTATTGTATTGTTGCCATCGAGGATAACAAGATGGGGTTTATATCATATTGCATGAGTTTATTCATCTACATCATGTCATCTTGCTTAATGTGTTACTCTGTTCTTATGAACTTAATACTCTAGATGCAAGCAGGAGTCGGTCGATGTGTGGAGTAATAGTAGTAGATGCAGGCAGGAGTCGGCCTACTTGTTATGGATGTGATGCCTATATACATGATCATGCCTAGATAATCTTATAACTATGCGCTTTTCTATCAATTGCTCGACAGTAATTCATTCACCCACCGTAATACTTATGCTATCTTGAGAGAAGCCTCTAGTGAAACCTATGTCCCCCGGGTCTATCTCTTATCATATTTGCTTTCCATCTACTTTTATTTGCATCTTTACTTTTTGCATCTATATCATAAAATACCAAAAATATATTTATCTTATCATACTATATTTATTAGATCTCACTTTCGCAAGTGGTCGTGAAGGCATTGACAACCCCTTTATTGCGTTGGTTGCGAGTTCTTAGTTTGTTTGTGTAGGTGCGTTGGACTTTTGAGGAGCCTGCTACTGGATTGATACCTTGCTTCTCAAAACTGAGGGAAATACTTACGCTACACTTTGCTGCATCACCCTCTCCTCTTCGAGGAAAACCAATGCAAGCTCAAGACGTAGCAAGCTCCCCTGTTTGGAGGAATCAAAAGGTATGATGTGCGCATGCCGGAGCCTAGGGCTTGACGGAAAGGACTAAAGGCATTTCCTCTGCCATGGGAGCGACTGTCTCTATGGCCAGGGCTTGACGCCTTGTCAGAGTCGGTAGCCCCATGGCAGGCTTAGTGTCCATGGCAACATCTTTGCTAGCGGCTCCTGGGAGCTCGGTGGGGAAGTACTTGCTGGGGCCTGATTTCCTACACTTGTTCTGCTCTGTCGATGGTTCAATGGATGGTTGAGTCAACCGAAGCACAAAAGTACCTAGTTCCACAGGTAGTTTGAACGCAGCACGCTATGACAGGTAGTCGGCCATGTCGTTCTCCACTCGGGAAACATGCTCCACCTTTATACCGTCAAAACGCTCCTCCAGCTTCCTCACCTCATCTACATAGGCCTCCATCAATGGGCTTTTATAATCCTTGTTGACTTGCCTGACGACAAGCTGTGAATCACCCCTGACGATGAGCTTCTTGATCCCGAGGTCTGCCACGATCCTGAGACTGGCAAACAACCCCTTGTATTCAGCAGTGTTGTTCATCGACATCTCCCTAGGAAAGTGCATCTATATTACATACTTGAGGTGCTCTCTGGTGGGTGCGACAAGCAGCACACCAACAACGGCACCTTGCAGCGAGAAAGCCCCGTCAAAGTACATAATCCAGTTGCGACTTGTTTCCTTGCCGGGAAGAGTGGTCTCCTGGATCTCTTCATCGGGCGTCGAGGTCCACTCTGCAATGAACTCTGCCAAGACTCTGCTCTGGATTGTCAAAGTACTTTCAAACTTCAAACAAAAGCTTGACAGTTCCAAGGCGCATTCCATAATCCTCCCAGTTGCGTCCGGGTTATGCAGTATCCGTTGCAACAGGAGGCGGGTGACGACGGTGATCTCGTGCGCTGGGAAGTAATGCCGCAGCTTCCTCGAGGCCATAAGGAGGCCGAAGAGCAATTTCTACACCGGAGTACCTTGACCTAGCCCCCTACAAGAGGGAGCTGACAAAGTAAACTAGGTGCTGCATCATCTTCTTCTTCTGCACCACTTCATTTGGTTGCACAGGCCTTGTCCCGCCGGCGTCAGAACCTGCCGGGGGCCTCGCCTTGCAGGTACCAGGCCCTGCCGGGGGGAGCTCTTGCTTGCCATCTGCCAGTCCTGCCGTTTCCACTGCCCCTTCGTCGACCTCCCTCTGCGCCACTAGCGCGACGCTGACCACTTGATTCGTTGCTGCTAGATACAGCAACAAAGGCTCTTGTGGTTTAGGCGCAACCAGTATCGGTGTGGAGGAGAGGTATTTCTTCAAATCCTGCAGCGCTACTTCGGCCTCTGGGGTCCATTCCATTGGGCCCGCCTTTTTCAAGATTTTGAAAAAGGGAAGGGCACGCTCAGCGGACTTGGAGATGAATCTGCTCATGGCGGCAATGCAGCCAGTGAGCCGACGCACATCCTTGATCCGCCTAGGCGCCTCAATCTGCTCAATGGCCTTGATCTTGTCTGGATTCGCCTCGATCCCATGCTGTGACACAAAGAAACCGAGAAGTTTATCGGACGAAACGTCGAAGACACACTTCTCAGGGTTCAGCTTGAGGTGGATCTTGCGCAAATTTGCAAACGTCTCTTCCAAATCTTGTACCAGTGTTGCCTTGTCCTTGGTTTTGACCACTATGTCATCCATATAAGCTTCCATATTTCTATGTAGTTGGGGCTCAAAACCAATTTGGACTGTCTTGCAAACGTTGAGCCAGCACTCTTCAACCCTAAAGGCATCCATAAAAAGCAATATGTACCACACGGGGTGATGAATGTTGTCTTCTCTTCATCTTCTCTCGTCATGAAAATCTGGTGGTATCTTGTGTAGGCGTCAAGGAATGATAACAGGTCACACCCAGCCGTGGAGTCAACAATCTGGTCAATGTGAGGCAACGGGAAAGGGTCTTTTGGACAGGCCTTATTGATATCTGTATAATCAATACACAGCCTCCACTTCCCATTTGCCTTGCGCACCACCACCGGATTGGCCAACCACGTCGGATGGAGTATTCCTCTCACCAAACCTGCCACTTCCAGCTTCCTAATCTCCTCTGTGATGAACTCCTGCCTCTCCAAAGCTTGCTTCCTAACCTTCTGCTTGATGGGTCGTGCATGAGGACAGACAGCAAGATTGTTCTCAATCACCTCCTTAGGAACGCCGGGGATGTCGGATGCTTTCCATGCAAACACATCGACATTCACCCACAGGAAAGTGGTGAGTGCGCCTTCGTATTTGCTATTGAGGGTGGAGCTTATGGTGAAAGCCCCTCGCATGCCATCCTCCTTGACAGACACCTTATTGGTCTCTAGTGGTGCAACTCTGGATTTCTTGCTCTTGCCGGTGGATCCCTCTGGCACGTCCTCGACGAGAGCACAACACTATGAAGAGGTGCGCATGCCGGAGTGGGTGCGAGAGGTCCGACCGGTCTTCTTCCCTCCCGGGGCTTCGGCGGCAGGAGCAAGTGCCTTGGCGGCAGTCGCCGCAACTGCTTCCCGGTAGAGTTGGTCCGCGCAGACCAGCGCGTCCTTCTTTTTGGAGGGGACGGTGATGATGGTCATCGGCCCAGGCATCTTCAACGTGTTATAGGCATAGTGTGACGCCGCGATGAACTTGGCTAGTGCCGGGCGACCGAGGATCCCGTTGTAGGGCAAGGGGATCTCAGCTACATCGTAGACAATCCTCTTCGTCCTGTAGTTCAACTCGCCTCAAAATGTCACGGGCAGCGTGACCTTACCCTTCGGCTGACTCCTTCCCGGGTTGACCCCTTGAAATGTGCCCATCTCTTCATGGTCTCCATCAGGAATTTTCAGCCTTTTGATCACAACAGGCGAGATCAAGTTCAGACCGGCCCCGCCGTCAACTAGCATCTTCCTCGCCTTGAGGTTGCATATCATTGGTGAAACCAACAACCGCAGACACCTGACCGCAGTTGTGCAATCAGGGTGGTCCTCGGTGTCAAAAATCATAGGTGTGTTGGACCACTTCAGTGGCTTCTGCGCGTCAATGATGGCTCCGCCACTGTGATCTCACGGGCCCACTGCTAGAGCTGGCGGTGAGAGGTGTGCAGCGAGGCGCCACCGTCGATGCACATGGCCCCCGTAGCTTTCTGAAACTCGTGGTCGCCGAACTCGTCGTCCTCGTCATGACCATCAGCTTCCTGCTTCTTGTCGTGGCCCCGGGCGGGCCTCTCTTGCTGGTTATCCTTGCCGCGGCGGCCTCCTTGGCATCTATGCTACTTGCCGAATCCTTTGACACCGTCCTGACCCTTCTCCTTGCCCCATCTCTCATATTCAGCTTTTTGCTTCTCAGCAAGCAGCTCAACTTGTCAGCAGTTCTGGAGGTCATGGCCCTTCGTGCGGTGAATCTTGCAATACTGCTTGTCAGAGCTTCCTGGCTTGTCGGCAGCCGCCAAGGCCCGGCAAGCGGCTCACTTGGCAATTTCCCTGCCAGGGTCGCTTGCCTTGGCCTTCTTGGCAGCGCCGGTGTCGTCGGATCCCTCGATGGCAAGCACAGCTTGCCCTTGCATTTTCTGTTGCGGCGTCAGCCCTTCTTCGTCGGGGCGGCGATGTCTTCGTCTGTGGAGACAGTTTCCGCACCAGCGTCCTTGCCGGGGTACTTCCTCCCCTCTTCAGCTCGAGCGCACCTGTCGGCCAGAACATAAAGTTTGGCCAAATCCTTGACCTTGTTCATCGCCAGCTCTTCATGCATCTTGTTGTTGAGCACATTCTGGTGGAATGCGCTGATCACGATGGCGGGATGAACATCTGGGATGTTGTACTTCACCTGGTTGAACCTCTATATGTACTTGCGCAAGTTTTCACCTTCCTTCTGGGGGATGATATGCAAATCGCTTGCCTGGCCATGAGCTTGATGGCCCCCAGTGAAGGCGCCAACGAACTCATGACACAAATCTGACCAAGAAGAAATGGAATCCGCAGGCAAGTGCATCAACCATGACATGACATTGGGCTTAACTGCCAACGGGAAGTAATTGGCAAGCACCTTGTCATCACGGGCTCCAGCAGCTTGCATCGCGATGGTGTAGATGCTGAGGAACTCTGACGAGTGAGTCTTGCCGTTGTACTTCTTGCCAACGTCGGGCTTGAATGTGCGGTGGGAGGGCCACTAGAACTGCCACAACTCACGGGTAAAGGCTAGGCAACCCACCTTGTAGGGTAGACCACCATAGCCTCCTGGTGCCGGGTGGTCCATAGTGGGCCCTGCCCGCCTATCTGACTGGTGGCGCACTTCACGCCGGCGTTCGATGGTGGTTCGAGTGTCTTCAAGGGCTCGCTCCCAAAGAACTTGGCGCTGATCGCGGTGGGTTCGTGGGTCGGACGACGCTATGGAAATGTTATCACATGTGTCATCACGACGGACCGACACCCGCGGTAACTGGCGTGGGGGAGGAGAGTGCACCGTGGCTGAATCACCTCCGGCCCTTCCACCACTAGCATGCGGTGGCTCGACAGAGCGTCGCCCTACGGGTCCCGCTGGTCGCGGCTCATCTTTGTTGGCGATGCCGACGAGGCTCCGGACGGTGGCTCTCCACTCGTCGAGCTTCTCTGCAATAGGAGGAAAGTCGAGGAGCAGCTGCGTGTGCACCAAAGCTTCTGCTCGTGTGGGCGGCGGCGAAAGCTGCGTGGACCGTGACGGGCTCCGACTTCTAACCACGTTAGAAGGAGCTCTATCATGGCCTTGTGGCTGTATGCCATTTTCGCCAGCACTTCGATGTGCATGCTGGCCTCCTTCGTCCCGCGAAGGATGCGTAGGACTCTTCCCACAGCAGCGCCTGGGGTCACCAGCGTGGTGACGCTACTCATCGCACACAACTTGGGAAAAGTGCGTCGTGGGTCCCGGCGTAGGCATCTTGGAGGTTGCCGCGCCGCCGGTAGGTGGCACGGCGCCGCCCTTGGAGGGCCCCACGCCACCTGCGGGGGGCCCAACTCCGTCTTTGGATTTGGCGGCGTGCGGCCCGTCGTCTTGCGCACGGACGACACTGCTCTCCAGGCTTTGGCTGCCAGGGCGATGTGGGTGTTCGCGGGCTGCGCCTCGGCATCCATCCGCGACCGTCCCGCCACTTGCCCACACTGGTACGGGCCGTCTAGCTCCAGATGAACCAATCGCCGTCGTCGTCTTCTTCTTGGGAGCCATGGCGATGAAGAACTGCTAGACCAGCTGCTAGACCGGATTTTCACAACTCGCGCCCCCTACCTAGCGCGCTAGAAATGTCGGTGGAAGACGACACCTATGGGACCACTGGAATCCCTACTACGGTCGGCGGGCGCAAGGTTGTGGAAAGAGCGGATCTAGGAGTCAGCACAAAGATCATTTACCAAGGTTCGGGCCGCGAGGATGTGTAATACCCTAGTCCTGCTTTGGTGTATATCTGAGTGTTCTTGAGTGACCTTGCTTCGACACGCGTCCAGGCCAACGAGGTGTGCAACGCCATGTAAGCTGGCAGGCTGCTGAGCTGGCGCGGTGGCAGGGTCTTCACGAAGACCTGCATGCCACCACGCAGGTGCTTGCTGAGTCGGTCTAGAGGCTGCACGTCGCCACGCAGGTGCTCGCCTAGTTGGCTGAGCTGGCAGCTGCATGGGAACAACGGTGGAGTCTTGGCAGATGTGGGCTTGGCCGCGGCCCCACTGACGTCCTCGAAAAGGGTCTTGCCGGGGTCCCGGCAAGGGTCTTGCCATGACATCGTGGTCGTCCCCGGCAAGGATCTTGCTGGAGGTCTCGTGGATTTCCTCGGCAAGGATCTTGCCAAGGATCGTCGTCTCCTTGTCCTCAACTGATCTTGTGTATTAATGATCTTGACGAAGATCTGCATGCCACCATGGAGGTGCCTCCCGAGCCTTGGTTCCAATGTGGTCGATGGAGTTGGAACCTTTGGGCTCAAGGGTGGCGCGCTCCGCTGGCGTTCGGCAAGTTGCCCCGGCAAGGCTCTTGCCAGGGCTGCGGGGGCTGCCCCGGCAAGGCTCTTGCCGGGGGAGTACACCTCACCCTCTTGCCCTTTGCATCTCTGTCTTGTGGTCTTGCTCGTCTTGTGCCTTTGGCTTCCCTCCTCTGCCCTACTTACTGTGGCCATGGGCGCGACTCTGACTGCCCGTGCACAAGTAAAGGGGTACAAAAAAGAGACCCAACTTTTGTACACCAACACACACACACACACACAACACACACACACACACACACACACACACAGACGCACACACACACACACTAGGTGTCTCTCTGTGCCTCGCTCACACACACTCGATATGTCTTGCTTTTCGTAGCCCCCTCAATATGTAGACTTCTCACGCGTGCACAACTGTAGTGACGATGACACTGAACCCAGTGTGCCTTGTTTTTACCGGTCTCATGCCCTCATGTGATAGTTTTCACCCTGTTTTCTGTTAATTAACAAGGCAACCTTTTCTTTGTTACTACTAGTGAATTTGAGATCATTCGGGGCAGACATAAAATATATCACTTCAACCCAATTATCGCAGTAACTATTTAAAAAGAAACTAGCAAGATGCATGTGCATTGCATGGTACATCAAGATGCATTTTTATGAGTAGTTCATCTCGTGAGAGAAAAGGATGAATGAGCACTACTAGGGAAAATGTTATACACAGAGGTATAGCAGTAGCGTTGGTCAAAACCCGGCGCTAGTGCTACTTAGTAGTAGCGCTTGTTGCAAAACCATGCTACAACCATTGTTTTAGTAGTAGCGCGTCGTCACAGAAAAGAGCTACTACTAAACTTCACTCACTAGTGCCGGTAGGCTAGGAATAGTAGTAGCGGTTCTCCCAGAAGCACGCTACTGCCAAAAACTTTGTAGCAGCGCGTTTTTGCTGTAGAGCGCTACTTCTATGAAAAAGAAAATAAATAGAAAAATAAGTAGAAAAGTAAATGAAAATGAAAGAAATAGAAAATGGAGAAATGAAAAAAAGAAAATGTAAAGAAAACAAAAGAAAAAGAAAAATAAAACAGAAAGGGATAGCTGTAGCGCGTTTCTCCGGAACACGGTATAGCTATCTTAGCTATAGCGCGTTTCGGCAAAACGCGCTACTGCTAGTTTGACTCAAATCCCGGCAGCCCGGGCTCAACATTTTGCTAAGTCCTTCCCCCCTCTCTACTCCCCCTGTCCCCAAACTGCTCCATCGCCACCGTCGCCCTACCGCCTTCAACCTGTCCGCCACCGCCCGAGGCTGCCTTCGACCACACCGCTGCCGCCCTCCGCCTTCGACCACACTGCTGCCGCCCCCTCGACCTCACAGCCGCCGCCGGAGGCCGTCGTCGACCTCACCGTCGCCTCCCTCGAGCTCACCGCCGCCGCCGGAGGCCGTCGTCGACCTCACCGTCGCCTCCCTCGACCTCACCGCCGCCGCCCGAGCCAGAGCCTGCCCTCGCTGCCGACTGTAAGGCTCTGCCTCTCCTGTCCCCTACCCTTCTCTCTCTCTGCTAGGGCAATTATATATATGTTGATACTGTGTTGATGTTCATATGAACCCTAGGTGTTCATATGAACCCTAGATGTTTTAGGGCAGTAGGCATTTTATAGCATTTAGGAAAATTGATTAGCAATTTTTTTAGGAAATTAGCTAGGGAAATTTTTATGAAAATGCCTGAACAGTAATTCCATTTAGCTTTAAACTAATAGAGGGTATATAAATAGTAGTAGCATTTAGATTTAAATTAATAGAGGCTATAAACAAAATACACTTAGCTATAAAAAATATTTGGACTACGGACCTGAATTTGTTCCAAATTTCATTCAAATGAATTTTGAATTATTTGGACTCTGGACTTGAATATTTTTGAGGAAATTGGGTGTAGGTACTAAGGTCTTGCTGTGGAAATTTTGGTGAGGTCAGAAGGGTTAGATAAAATGTAGTTCCTAGACTTTTAGCTTTAGACAAAAAACAAAAGTATTTAGGTATAAATAAAAAACAGTAGCTATGGCATTTAGCTATAAATAAAAAACAGAATTGTTTTTCTTTTCAAAAACTTGGTCGAACTAATTGTTGCTATTTAAACAAAAACAAGATTGTTTTTATATGATATATGTCATTGATGTTCATTTGCATATTCCATTATTGTTGATTATATCTTTTCATTGAAGTGGCCATGTTATATGCAAATTCCTCAATAGTGTTTGCTCATGTTATATCTTTTCATTGAAGTGGTACGATTGTCCCCAAGTGGCTTTGTTGTTTCCAGGGAATGAAGCTGAGTGGCCTATGTTTTGCCGGAATGTTGATTCATTTCTGTTCCGGCAAATTTCAGGTTCTCGATTTGTCCACTTTTTAGCAAAGGTCATGCCGAAATTTTCCGTGAATTTCGGCATGACTTGTGCTACAAACTAGGACATATCGAGTGCCCAGGATTTTCCGCACTAGGAAGGATTCAACGTTCCTGCAAAACAATAGGCCTTTTTATGTCATTATTCATATTATTAGGTCTAGAATTAATTGACTAGATTTAATCACAGGAAACATGGCTAGCAACGATGAAGGACAAGGTTCTGGTGATTGCGACGACGTCTATCGGGCGGCAGACGAATTTTTTAGCCTTGCCGACGAACAACCAATGTTGTTGCTCAGCCCACCGGTGGCATCGGGGACTGAGACCGACACGCAGACCGGTGCTGAGACTAAGACCGGTGCTGAGACTCAGACCGGCATCGAGACCGGCGCTGAGACTGAGAGCGGCGCTACCTCGGGGAGCGCAGCCGGTGTAGAACCGAAAGCAAAGAGGCAGGCTTCTTAACAACCGATTCTCCCATGCTCTTTACTTGGACTCGTCAAAGAACATTCACAAACAGGATTACACCCATACCAAGGATGTTCTCGACAGTGCTATGTTTTACTACCAAGCAAGGGGTGGAGAGGTCAGGGACAAGAAGAGAAGGGGCGGCATGGTCGCCTTCAGCCATAAGGCCGACTTCTGCTGCATCCAGCAACCGAACGATTCTCTTAATGATGGATTCTATGTCCTACACCACATGCTGGAGTACATACGGGATCACCAGAACCTTCGCATGTCACCTAGATCCGGCGATGCCCATATTCTGCAATGGGCAAAGGACATAGGACATATCGAGGATCATCGACTTTGAGCTGAGTTCTATAACATCCAGCACGAACTTGCCCAAATCATCATGAAGGAGGTCGTCGGAAAAATAGGGATGTTCTACGGAGGACAAATGTCGCGGGAAGACGTCCGAACATGGATAGCCTCTCAGTGTCTCGACATGAAGCCTTTCACTAAGCTCGAGGACTATCTCCCTGACATGGATGGATGGCATGACATGGTGGAGTGATTGTCGATATATGACAATGTGTCTGTTTAGTCCATACTTTCTGTATGACAAAACTTTGAGTTATGCACGGTGAAACTTTATTTGTGATGTAATTAAACCGTCCTACTCCTCGACTAGCAAAAATCACTCTAGTTAGGGCATTTTGGGTACGATGAACTTTGTTATTTATGCTTATGATATGTTGTTTCTATTTTTGCCAAGTCTATCTCTTTCTGTTGCTCAACTATATATGTTGCATATCATCGACTCATGTGACGATGCAGGTGCATAGATCATAGATGGCGAAGAAGTGCTACGCCAGGAGTATATATACGACGAGTGGCTGGAGTGTCAGGTCCAGGTGTATCGGTTTCCGGTTTCCGAGCGACAAGTAGTAGTTAGTTTAGGTTCATGCTAATGCAAGAGACGGATACGAACTCATGTACTCAAAGTGATAGCTCTTCTCGCGTATATCATTGTTTAGATGGATGATGATGTATTTGCAAGCAATCGAGACTTGTATCGCTATTTTCGAGATGATGACGAGAGACCACTTTGTGTTGGATGATGATTATGATGATGACATGATTTGATGAAACTAATTGTATGTATATGCTATGATTACATTTGTATGTGTATGATATGGTAAAGATTATTGTATAAAGCCTATTCAAATACAAAACAAATATGTAGGAAAAAAACTAATAAAACTAGTAGTAGCGAGGGGGGGGGAATTTAGCAGTAGCGCCGCCTTACCAGTAGCGCTTCCTTGTAAACAACGCTACATATAATATCAGCAGCGCCCTTTTCTAAAGAGCGCTACAGCTATTCATGTATAGCAGTAGCGTGGGATAACAGGCGCTATTGCTATACATTAGTTATAGCGCCTTATTAGTAGCGCCGGTCCCCGCACTACTAAGAGGCCCAAAACCCGCGCTGCTGCTAGGCTTTTCCCTAGTAGTGGAGGGAAGGCCTTATTTGCAAATGTGGAGAGGGGTGTGGGTATCTTTTTGCAAAATTTCCATAGTTTCCTTCCGATCCGTCAGATATAAATCGAGCGGCCTCTATTGCAGGATGGCAGGCACACCATCATCACTAACTCTGTTTTCTACTCCCTCCATTCCTAAATATTTATCCTTTTAGATATTTCAACAAGTGACTACATACGGAGCAAAATGAGTGAATCTACACTCTAAAATATGTCTATATACATCCGTATGAGGTAGTCCATTTGACTTCTGAAAAAGAAAAATATTTAGGAATGGAGGAAGTATAAGAGTATACATAGAGATATATCTCCAGCATCGTCCGCAATGAACATCTGCTCGACTGGTTAGCGTCGGATGCTCGCAACACGATGACCTGAGTTCGAATTCTGTCTTTAACTTATATTATATTTTTAATATATACTTCTTTCACTACTATACAAACAATGGAACCCACAGAGTACTTAGAATACAAGATTAAGGATGGATTTGTTCCTTTTTAACTTTCTGTACGCTATAGCCACCCCGCAAGTCATGTACACTGTACATGCAATTAACTTTTTATAGAGGGAGAATCATATACGCAATTAACTCAAAGAGAATGGATGTGACTATTATTTCCAGCATAAGAGCATCTCCAACGGCAGCCGACAAATTTCCTCCCGCTTCCTTCCGCGGAGGACGACATCCAACGCCAACGACATACATTTTCACAACTCTAACGAACTAGAGGAAATTCGTTCAAACACAGACTGATTTAATATAAGCATGAAGGATTTCATATAAAAGCCAGATCTTCATATAAATATGACGGATATCATTACATTTACATGAACTAAGCGGTGCTAATCCGGCTCTCGTGGTATAATTAATACCTAATCTAAATGGCCGCCCGCAGATCCCTTCATCTTCCTCATGTTCGGCAGACACTTGCGGGGTTGACGAAGGTCCTCGAAAGAGACAAAGTAGCAAAGAAACCACCTGTATACGCAGTCATCGCGTTGGCGGTGGCCTTCATGGGACCCAAGTGGCGGCGGCCTCCCATGTTCTACTTCTCCTCGATTATGGCGGCGGACACGGAGAAGCTGGCCACCGACTCATCACTCTCCGCGCACCCAGCTTCTGTCTCTGCCTGCATGGCGCTGCCGCAGGCACGGAAGGCGCGCCCACAGACACGGGAGGCGCGGGCGCGGATACTGGTGGTGCGGTACAACATGGCAGCAATGACGCCCATGCCGCTGTCCTCGCCACTGTGCCAGCGTGGAGCTACTCGCCACTCCTCATCGAGCTGAACCAGAGCGGTGAGTTGCTAGACCACACGCCTGCTTTGGGTGGCAACTGGCTTCATCGAGCCAAGTGAGGTAGTTGAAGCACTGAGCGGCCTCGCTTGTATCTGGAGGGCTCGGTGGGCCACCTAGCCGGGTAGTAGTATACCAGAGAACGGCTCCTCGGAAGCCATCGGAAGGAGAAAATGGTGAAGGAGGAGATGGGGGTGCGGCGGAGGGGTGTGATTCTTGCCCTCTGTCTGGCCTCGTTTAAATAGAGGGCAGACGGTAAGAGCTTGGCCGGTGTCTGGCCTGGTTTAAACTGAGGGCGGACGGGAGGAGCTCGGCCGGTGTTGCGTTTAATTCCGGCCCGCTCATGAACGGACGTGTGGCCAGAGTAGGTTTCTTGGTTTGCATGCGGGTTTAATGGAGGTGTTTGATGGAGGCGAGGAGGCGTGTTCAGCCAAGTGTGCAGCGAGCGGTGCAATACTATTTGATTTGACAGCTACTAGTAAACCAGGACAGTTCCCGATACGGATTTAATGCAGACAAGGGAGAGGGTAGCGGTTCTTGAAATGTTGAATGGTCAATGATGTATCCTCCTTCAATTAGCATCCTGAATGCATGAGGAAGTAATGGGAGGAGGACTGGGAAAAGAGGCAGCACGATGTGAATGCCATGCAGTTTGCACTCATATAAAGGTGCCCCTCCATTCCAATGCATCTACCACATCGTAAGTGGTAGAAACATGATAGTCGTCGTGGTTCAACTTCCATGGACAAGCGGTCATGTCTACTGACACATGCATTGCGTTAGACATGACACATGCATTTCATACCACTCACTGCAAGGAGGAGTAGTAGAGAAAACTAGGCGGATAAATAGTTCATTATAGTCAAGCGGACCTATATCAATGTACACAGAGTACAGTTGTTCCAAAGACATGCACACCAATGAAATAGTTCATCTATATCAATGTACACAGAGATGAAATATAATTTTTACAAGAGAGGAAATAGTTCATCCATCTATAATGCCTTGCTGCTAGTGCTTCTTCTTGTATGGCGCCAGCTTTTCATTGTCCCCTTCAATGGCTGCCCCACATAAGTAAATGTCCTCCCGAGACATGACATCATGGAGATCACCTGGTATGGAGGGCACGTGTATGACGTGATACACCAAAACTTCATCTTTGAGGCACATCTGATGGATGGCGTCACGTTGGATCTTCCCAGTGGCATGCTCAATGTACTCTGTGTCAAGACCGACGACCTTCATCTCCACCTTTTGGAGTGAGTTGGATACATCGTTGATCCACTCCCGAAAAACCCTTGGATGGTCAGTGACGGTGACAACTATGCTCAACGAGCCTTCGGAGAGGACATGCTTGACGCTAAAAACCTGGATAGGCTTCTCTTTCGCCATTTGGAACCGCTGCACCGGAGGGCTATGGTTTGGAGAATTAGGATTAAGATGGCTAGTCTAACTGAAGAAGATGATTATTTAAGGGGCTTGGGAATTACTCAAGGAGGATGTGAATCCAGTCTAGTGGGGTTTAAAAGCAAATGAAGGAGAGGTGAAGAAGCCGAGGAAAATCGGTTCCCGATGGAGAAGTAAATGGGAGAAGTGGCATGCAAGCAGTTGATTAGACGGCTAGGTAGACCAACCTGCAAAACAAAAAGGCTATGTGGGTAGCGTACTAAGGAGTGGTCCGTGTCCATGTGCGTGCCCATCCTTCTATCACTACATGTGCCATTGGTTAGTTGAGGTCACTATTTCAAATCACCGTGGCGAAACATTTTATGATTACTTTTTATTTCTGCACCCCTCCTGACAGGTGGGATCTATGCAAAACCCACTTGGGTGGACGAACAGATATACAAACATATCCATCTCTTTGCACACAAAAAATATGTCGTAGCTGGTTCGGATTGATATTGGCGCGTGCCTACGAGACACAAACTTTTCTGGTTAAGGAATATATGTGGTTATCCAAAAAAAGAAAAAACCCTTCTTCGCGCTTCCGCATGCACGAGAATTTGGTTTTGCTTGCAATATGGATGCTACCTAGAGGATGAAGTGAACCCAGAGGCATGCTAGCATGGGAGACCCATTTCTGCTATACAATACTACTTCGTATGTTACTATTAGTAGTAGTACAACTGTGGTACAATTGATGGTCAAAATATTATTCATCCGGTCCTCATAGTGAAGTGACAAGACCTTGCACCTGAGGTGACACTAGTCCACGCGACGTGTTCGGGTAACCAAAGTCAGCCTCACCTTGTGCACTATGCAGTCACTATCACCTCCATTGTATAGCATGCCTCGCCTCGTCTCCCTCTCCACGCCTAGCACCAATCCATCTCCATCTCCGTCTCGCCAGAGATCCTAAGGTCACTCTTCATCATCGCACTTTGCCCCCGTGTACCCTCGCCTCGCTCGCCTCCCCCAGTACCAATATTCCTTCACTAGCCGCTCCAGCACCGAGAGCCTTCTCCCCCGTAAATCAAGCCCCCTACATTCCAAACTCCACCTTGGACGAATGCAAACCGTGCAACATCCATATGAGCTGCGATAGGAGCAATCTCCCTAGTGACATCCTCGACCTCTGTTGTTCATGTATGGATATGTTGAGCGCCGTGCAGCTGGCTGCATGCTCGAGGGACATGCACACGGACATCATCGAAGCGAGGCCTAAGCTTTTCAAGACACCCTGCTTGCTACTATCTGGTCTTGCGATATTTGCTCACCATGATACGGAGGCGTACATGATTCCCCTTGACTTCAATCCGACCTCCATTATCCGAAGCTTCTTTCGAGGTATGTACGTAGTGGGTCACCGTACATCATTTCCCTCAACTTTGATCTAATCACCACCACCCGAAACTTCTTGGTAGGTATGTACTAGGTTGGCATGAACTCCCATTGGATGGCTGCCATCAGAGAAGACGGGAAAAGTTGGTGCTCGTGAACTTCTAGACCTCCCATGAGATTATCCTTCCTCTGTTTGAGTATGTAGGGTTTTACCGTCATGGTCCAAGTCATCTAGATTACCACGTCAGTTGGATGGACCTTGTTTTGCAGAAGATTGTAATCTGCCAAGTGCCCACACGACATGCGGATTATGAAAACTTCAAGCTAATTGCCTTGTTCGACCGCAGACTCGCCTATCTTTACGCCGTGTGCCTTCCTTAGCTGGAGACGACTCAACTTGCAGTGGATCGTCAAAGCTGATACACACTTCTATGATGCTATTGAACACAATGGCATCATCTATGCGATTGACAAAGCAGATGGCACCACATATTGCTGGGACGGCGCGTGTAAGTTGTTTTCGATTGATGTTAGTGATAACGGCATGACACTATTTGAACTTTTTGTGATGATTGGCATATCCCTGTTTGAGCACAATTTGAGCAGAACTATGGCAATGTACTAGAGATGTCGCAGCTATATTTGGAATGAGTTAATTCATGTGATTATGATCATGTCATTACAGCCAATTTGTACCCTTGAATAATCAAACGGCTAGGAAGATCTGGATATTCTCCTTACTTTATAGTAATCTATATAGTACTAAATACGAGGGTGTATCAATAGCCATGTTAATTTTCTCATTTTCATGATGTAGAAACATGCATCACACTGTTGGTTTCATCTAACCATACATTAGGGAAGTAAATGTGCATATGGAGAACTCTATATTTGGAAGTAAGGAAATCCTGTAATGCTTACCATGTGTACATACCTATATTCGCCCTTCAACAATCAATGGCTAGAACAATATCCTCACAAGAATTTTGCCCACAGAACATGAGTATATAACAATGCATGGTCTGTTAGTTTCCTTGAAGAATTTGTTTGTGAGGACAGAACATTATTACATAACATGCATGACATGGTAGTTTCATGTGAAGAATCAATTGTGAGATAACATGAGTACAACCATGCATGGCACTTATATATTTTTGAACCCAGTATAAATTTCCCTGTATTTTACTCTCAGTTCCAACAGGGACAGATCAATGATGTTTCTTGCATTATCCTACTCATACTCTGAACTATACTAATCTTACATTAACAATGCGTGTCCTTTTTAATATGATGCACTGACCCTACATTTACTGCCCTTTGTAATCACACCACCTTTGCCAAAAACAAGGAAGCACAACTGGTTCCTCGCTCGATCAGATGACGACAAAAGACTTATGATCATTTGCACACATGAGCCGGAAGAGTTATATTGCAAAACCCCCACTGTTTACAAGCACTGTGAAATACGTGAGTATCTGGACAGTAGTTGTTATGTCTATGAGCAGGATACCAGCTTGTTGGGGCCTTCAGGTTTTTGAGTTGGAGGCTGGTAAACAGCCTTGGATCACACTCCTTGTTTCTCAGACTCAATTATCCAATTAACTAGGAGATCACCGTTGGCAAGGACATTTGTGGCAGAGATGCTCTGTTTGCTAGGGAAAATTGTGTCTACACAGTGAGCCCTAGGACTTCGTGATAGACTCCCCTGATTGCCAACGATACAGCCTGCAGCCAAAACAAGGTGAGAATGACAAAGGCATATGGATTAACTTTGATCCTTGGATGTCTCAAGTCCGACAAGAAATGATGTGGTTCAAGCCTTTAGGTTGATAGGTAATTGGGCTATTGCATCGAAAGGGTGGAGTTCTGGTGTCTCCGGATCACCGGTGGCTGAAGCGGGGCTGCAAATTATGATGGTGTTGGATCATCCCTCTTCAAATGACTTGTTGTCTTTGCTGCTTGTTCTAGATGGATAGTACTCTCTTTTGTATGCATACTCCTTGTCATTTGGTCATCCTCGTCTATGTCGCTCTTACTATATAATGGTTGCCTCTATTTAGAATGTCATTTTCATCTGGATCATGAGAGTCTGAGCATTGCAGATGGGTGTGTTTTGGTGGTGTAGCAAGACTTCTTATGAACTATCATGTCTTGTTTTTTATGTCAGTAGTATTCACTAGTCAGTGTTTGAATGTTGTATATATCGTTGTTTTGAACTGTTTATTGTCTCGAACTACTAGTGGGCTAAATGAGGGCATCACCATTCTCCAGTGTTCAGAGTATATCTCCTTTTTGCAAGCTATGTAATTTGAGCTTAGTGTCTTTTCGATGATGTACACTTGTTTGGGCCAGTGAGGTGTCATTGAATTTGGGCCGAGTAGTAACACAATGCCAAACAGGTCAATTATGACTCTTAGGCTGGGTGCTCAAAAACTGAAAGAAAAAGGACTCTTAGGCTGACATGTGGGCGCCACCGGTGTTTTCAGGCACTTGCGCGCCGAGAGCATATTGCCGCATTTTCGAAATTCATGCTACCTTTTCATCGCCGATCTCCCGCCCCTCCCTCGCCTCTGGAATCTCGATTCCTACTCCAGTTCCCACAAATCCCCCTCCTATACTCCCTGTACTCAAGTGCACTAGCTATCATGTCGCCGGTCAATGCGGATCACCAAGCGGGAGATACTGAGGTCTGTCCTGCCTTCGGGCACTGCATGGTGTCGCTCAACAATGGCATGGCAGCGCTTGACGACCAGTTTGCTGGCAAAGTACTGATGGTAACCATCAATAGTGACTGGCCTCCCGTCTCGCCGGACGACCTTGTAAAAGCTCTTGGCATTAAGCACGGCATCCAAATAAGTGACTTGCTCATCGAAGTCTGTCCGCCACTGTCCGATCTCTTCGTCAGGTTCTGGACAACTTTCGAGTGTATTCATGTGTTCGAATCTTCCCGGCGTTTGTTCTACGATGGCGCGGTGGTTCGCTTTGATCGGCGGCACCCAAGATGGGGCTCAGTGCCCTCTGAGCTTTAGTATTTAACAAAGCTTAACTTCCATGGCATGCCTCGACATGCTTGGAACAGAGACTCCATGAATGAGCTTATCGACGACCTAGGAGGTGAGCTCATAAGTATGTTTGTTCCTCCAGACAACCGGGCTCTGACGGTTGTGGCATGGATGAAGAAGCTGTCCACCATACCGAAGGTGATTGGTGTTGAGATACCGGTGCAGGAACCGGGATTGTACTATTCATCACAACCAAGGCCGACACGGACCTCGTTAGGGATGTACCTGTATTGAGTGTTCGTGCATGTCGAAGAAGTGGTCAATCCATCAATCAAAGTTCTGCCACCGTCGCTGGTGCCAGGGTCCATCGACGACGTCCATTACAGGAGTCAATGTCAGACTTTCCCCGTGTTGCTCCGAACGTTGGATGGTACAGGGCCTACTCCATCACACGATGGAGGCCACTGCTTCTTTGGGAGAAGAGGCAGGGCAGGCTGCCTGGATGTGCTCTAATTTGAGGTAACAACTGAATATTATCAGATACTAGTTAAATCTGAGCTACCGGTGTGAAGCACTGATGTGCTAGTACATTTGATTGTGACATGTTCTATTTTTGTACTTGAACATTTTATAGAAAGGTGTGTATGTCAACTTAATGTGCTAGCAGAACTTATTGTGTTGTCTGTCTTTTTTCTTTGCACACCATTCAAGATATTTCCCTGTCACTGATAAGGACAATGAATAGTTATGTATGAGTATGTTGGTTTCCACATAGCCCTACTCGTAGGGATCCGCTGCTTCCACCATGATTGTGCTGCCTGCGTGAAATTTTTGTATGCAAGTTCAGTGTGCTATAATGTTCTATATGATTGTGTCAACTATATAAGCTTTTACTGAGCATCAGCAATGCATATGGCTGAAGGATGTATTTACGAGCATCGACCAATGGGTCTCTCTCTCTTTTACACACACACACACACACACAAGTGGGACCATTGAATTATTTCTTCGCTCGTGACAACTTTTAATTAGGTTCCATTGTACTCTAACTTTTTTCTTAAGTGATTAACTGAGCTCAGCGACTTCAAAAGGTTGTACAGAAGCCTTGTTTGGGCCTTTTTAAGCGTCGTTGAATGTGGGCCGAGTAGCCATGTAAAGTTGTATTGTACTACACAGGGCTTTTCGTTGAATACCAGTAATGCAACTGGGTCGATAGTTGTACACAAGATCCTAAAAAAAGCGCAACCTAACCTATGTTTCTTTTAATAAAATGAACAACTCAGTTCATTTTTTATATAATAAGATTACCAAGGTTAACTTAATTTTTTTTATAATATTCCTATCTCAATATTATTTTTATACGAAATGCTTAGTCCACACAATCATTATTTTTCACCCATCCCTGAAAATGGATCCATTTCTACTAAAATCAAATGGCTTGTAAAATATCAGAAATGATAAATGGGTTGCATGTACACAATATTATTTTTCACCCAGCCCAGTAAATAGGTGTATTCGAATAAATAATCAAATGGGCTGTAAATTATCATAAATAGTAAATCGGCATTATTATTTTTACCCAGCCCAGGAAATAGACTGTCAAAGCCCACGAAATAGATGTATTGGCAAACAAAATGAAATGGGCTGTAAAACATAAATAAATGGGCTATACTCTGCCACAACTTTCAAAGATGACTTTGCTGGCCCACTAGACAAAGCCTGCGTAAGGCGTTCTCCATTTAGTGAACAAAATGATTTTATGGTCTAAAACAAAAAGTCAACAAATTATTTTGACATCTGTAGTCATTGGATTGACATTCAACGGTGATCCTGCTTCTTTAATCTCTGGTCTAGTTGCTCTTGCTCCAGCCGCCAAAACCATGGCCGGCTGGAGTGCCTGTATCTGCTGCCCGTGACCAGCTGTGCTGTCGCACAGGCCTCACCGCCCCACCCTACTCCCAATAGCGGCAAGGTCATACCTGTACTCTCCCACACCTTCTGTTATTCTCCGGCAAAGGCAGCCTCACGCGGCAGCCGAACCAGTCCCTCGTACTCGCCTCCGCCAGGGAATCCAGTGCCCCTTGTTCCACGACTCCAGATCGTTCCCATCTTAGGCCTCATCGTCGTCCACTGCTGTGGACCACTCGACGATGCGTGGTCAACAACGAGAGCCAACATGGAGTACGTCGAGAGTCTGACAGCTAGGAACCACCAGCTACATCTTTGCACGCAAGCTCGTGCCTCCTTGTTCTGCGGGTATATATGATTCCTCCCCCTGACCGGTTGGACCCACCAGCTACAATTTTCGCATGCAAGGATGTTCATTCCTATTACGCAAAAAAGTCCCTCCCATGATAGCTGGGACCCACAAGCTACATTTTCACACTGAAGGAAGTGCCTCCTTATTACGCGCAAGAACAATGATTCCTCCCCCTCCTAGCTCGGACCCACCTGATTCAGAGGCTGACTTGTGGGCCTACAAGTTGACACATACGCAGGGTTTTGTTAACCTAGTCAACAAATGATTCTAGCAGGAGTGACCATTGGATTAACATCCAACGGCCGCGCTGCTTCTTCAATCTCTGATATTCTTGATCCAGCCACTGAAACTAGCACCGGGTGGACCACCTGCTACTGCCTCCCGTGGTTGGCTGTGCTGCCACCACTGTCCATGCCATCCTTCTACTTACTCACAACTCCTATTATTCTCCAGCGACAACAGCCTCACACCGCAACCGAAGTAGTCAACCCTCGTACTCCCCTCCGCATGGCCATCCACTGCCGCGTCTTCCCCGGCTCTATGTCGTTCCCTTCCAAGGCCTCACCATCGTCCATCACCTTGGTGCTATCAGTGCAGCGTGGTCAACGTGGTAAAATGGATGACAACCATCGGAAGAGGACTTTAGGCTGTGAGGCTGACAGCTCGACCCACCAGCTACATCTTTGAACACAAGGAAGTGCCTCCTTATTACTTGCAAAATAAAAATTATCCTCCCCCTGATAGCGAAGACCCACTGGCTATATCTTCGCATGCAAGGAAGTTTGTCCTTATCCTCCCTGACAGCTGGGATCCACCCGGTCGAAGCGTACGTAGCATTGCTTATCTGTTTGCGAACGTGTACATACATACTGGTCGATCGGTCTCTTTGCAACCATGAACGTGGCCGAGCAAGTAGCAACACATGTAGTAGTAGAGCCCCCGATGTAGCAGCTCAGGCAGTCCCTTCTAAACTATGTACACGTATGTACAACCCGATCGCAAAAAATATAGCCACATACGTACATACGGGCGGGGTCTCAAACGCCGACTCGTGCATACGTACGGACAGGGCTTGTCTACATGGAGAGGCAGCGGGCGGCAGCAACGGCGTCGTGCTCATCGGGAGCCAACCGGCTTGGATGGAACAGTTGAAATAAGGTCTGGCTTACCGCAGAACGGAGGAAACGACCTTTCTGTTCGACCGTGTACGGTCAAAACGGGGTCCTGTTCATCGAGGAGGATCTAGACTTCTGTTCGAGTGCCTACGGTCGAAATGGGGTCCTGTTGATCAGGAGGGGTGTGGCGTACCACAAAACAGAGGAAACAGACTTGTGCTGGAGCGCTACGGTCGAAATGGGGGTCCTGTTCATCGGGAGGGGTGTGGCGTACCGCATAACGGGATGCCATAGGCTACTGTTCATCCACCGTCGACTTCCTCCAACCTCCACCTGCTACTGTTCATCCACTTTCGACTTTGTCCTACCCCCACCAGCTACTGTTCATCGACGGGGTCCTGTTCATCTAGCCTCCACCGGCTACTGTTCAACCAGCCCTCCACGGGGTCCTGTTCATCCAGCCTACACTAGCTTTGTTCAACCAGCCCTCCACGGGTTCCTGTTCAACCAGCCCTCCATGGGGTCCTGTTCAACCAGCCCTCCATGGGGTCCTTCCATCGACTACTGTTCATCCACCCCCACCAGCTCCTCGATCTAGGTCCTGTTCATCCAGCGGCAATCTAGCCTCTACTACCACGGGGTCCTGTTCATCCAACCCCCATCGGGAATTGTTCATCCAACCCCAACCACGTATGTCTCGACTCATTTAACCAACCCCCGTGTTCACTGTTCATCAAGAGATACAAGGTTCGATCGGCTTCAGTAAGCAGCAACAGCAGCAGTGATCGATCACTCGGGTTCAGTTAGCAGTAGTAGCGAAGGAATCACTCGGGTTCAGTTAATAGCCAAGGGATCGATCGCTCAGGTTCAGTAACATAGCTAGTGCAATCGCTCGGGTTCAGTAAGTGAACGCCTAACTCGGGTTCAGTTAGAGCCCAACGCCTCGCACACACGCGCATACGTGTATGAGAGAAACACGCAATCCCTTTGTGCATCGCTCGGCCCTGACCACCCACCGTAACCGGGAACTCCCCGCAAATTTTCTCTCCCTCGCTTCTACCATGATTTTCCGTCATGGACGACCCAAAGAATGTCATGCATGTGCGTCTCGGGCCTGCCCAGGACAAATAGCCCATTTTCCGTCATGATTTTTTGTCATAGAAGTAGGAGCCCACCACATCCATGGTGATACCGGGTTTTGTCACAATAATCGTCATAGAAGTGTCATAAGCATGACATATTATTTTTTTCATTCGACCGCAAATGTCAGGGTTGTGTCTTTTTTTGTAGTGTCAATGCTATGTTTATGAAAGTTTTTATCATATTGATGCCCATCATATTAGGACTAAATTCATAACCTAAGCAAATTACCATGCTGTTGAGAGAGACTCTCAAAATAATATAAGTGAAGCATGAGAGTTCAACAATTTCTATAAAATAAAGCACTGTCGTGCTCTAAAAAGATATAAGTGAAGCACTGGAGCAAAATTGCCTAGCTCAAAAGATATATGTAACATCCCAAATTTTCAATTTGGAATGTTATACATAGATCATCATTGCATATCATATTTTATTGCATTTTGGTTTGATTCTAGAAATTTCACGCAACTCAAGGACCCGCGGAGAGAGTTGGGGATTTCATTATTTTCTTATTTGCGTTTTTCTCAAATTTAGAAAAAGGGATCATTTGATTTTATTTATTTTATCTTCAAATATTTAAATTACAAAAATAAGAGAGAGGGAATAAAATGACTTCCCCAAAATAAAGAAATATTGAGGATTTAATATTAAAATCAAATAAGATTTTATCTGGGAGTTTTGTCGCTATTTTATTTGAATTAGGAAAAATGCGTGTCAAAATTGCAATTAGGTCCCAAATAAATGTTCACCTTGTCCGTCTTATTTTTAGAGGACGGGGAAAATTTATTTCGGGATTTTTGGAGTCCGTTTAGTATTTCCTTTATTTTTTTTTCTGCGCGTCCGGATTATTTAAAAAAAACTAACCGACTTGGTCCACCGTGGGCGACCCGGACACGTCTGCCGCCCGCCTTTAAAAGCCGCCACCCCGCCGGCCCACCCCAGCCAGCACCCCGCCCCAAACCCTAACCCTAGCAGCAGCCGCCGCCGCCGCCGCCCGCTGCCGCGCTGCCCCGCCGCCGCCGCCGCCCGCCTTGCCGCCGACCCTGCCAGAGCCCGCCGCTTCGCTGGAGCCCACCGCCATCTCGGTTTTCGCGAGAAAACCGATCAGTTTTTTTCCAAAACCTAGATCCTTTTTTTATTAGATCCGGTTCGGTTTATTTTCGGTTTAGTCTATTTTGCGGACGTTCGTCCGTACATTCATTTTAACGAATGATTTTCGTCATTTAGCCGCAGACAGCGAACGTTCGTTCGTTAGCCTGTTCGTCCGTTTTTCTTTTTCTCGGATTTTCCGCGATTATTTCTGATCGCGATTTCTGATCCGATTTTTGTTCTAGTATAACTTTTCGCTCGTTTATCGGAATCAGGCGATTCAAGCGCCTGGAGTTTCTTCTTGAAACCCTCTTTCCGTTTAACCAACTCAAACAAGTTTTTGCTACTATAAAATTTGACTTAGGTCTAGATTAGTTAACGTAGCTTGTTTCTTTCGCCGTTTGAGTTTCGTTGCTTCGTTTGATTTGATTCTTTTTGCAAACCGGAGTTCTTAAGTTGAATTTTCTGGTTAGATCTCCTATTTGAGTTTTACCTGTGCATTAGATGAGTTCTTATTGAATGCTTATTTGTTTGCGATAGAGTATCCGGAGTGCGCCGCTTGCTACTACGAGTCTCTAGGTTTCACGGATCATCAGCAAGGCAAGTAACACTTTGATCATACCTCTTTACTACCCAGTTTAATTGCATTAGATCAATCCTCAAACAATTGCATGGTTAGGATGTGTTTAATATGTGGGTTTTGGGAAGTAGATGAGGTAGAACCTATTACCTGTTTTATTATCAAACCTTTGGGAGTTACTTCTACGTTTGCTTATATTGCTATGCTATGCTAGTAGACGTGGATTGGGTGAGTGTATCCATGACAGATGTGAGATTGTTATTTAATGGTTTACTTAAGGTGGCAACTTAAATTCATATCTGGGTGGATTGAGGCACCTGGGGAACCCAGTGTTGCTTGTATTGTTTTGGAAATCCCGGGGTACCGTGTGATTCTCTTATGGACCGCCACCCAGGCTCACAGGGATCATGAGATTATTCATGCTAGCGTGTGTAGCCGCAAACTACTATGGGCTCTAGCATGGTTGAGTATGTTGTGTGACCTCTTTCAGTGGTAGACTAGCAGATGTAGGTTGGTACTGTCTACCCAAAGTAAAGAGTTAATGCTTCTGAAAGACTATGTCTCGGTCATCCGTTTCTCAAACACCATGTAGTGCGAGAAATCAAGCGGAGGAGATCGAGTCTTGCGAGGAAAAGTGCGCAAACCTTTGCAAAGTGTATAAACTAATCATGGTTAGCTGTGTCCCCGGTTATGGACGTTTTGAGTATCTAGTACTTGGATTATCATGTGAATCTCATCATGTTACTTAATTAAATTTGTTGGGTTAATGATGCTGCTTAATTGGGATTGAGTTGGAGGAACCTTCTCAATGTTTAACAACCACCATGATAGTTAAATAAAATTTATTCCTTTGTTGCAGGGAAAAATTGGCTTTATGCAAAACTGTAACCATAGAGCTTTACACCAGCGATATATGCATGTAGTGATAGCATTATTCTGTTCATTACTCTCTATGTGTTACATTGCCAGCATATTCCATGTGCTAACCCGTTTTCGGGCTGCAACGTTCATGTTGCAGACTTTTCAGACGACGAGTAAGGTGCCTTAGGTCGTGATCTTATACTCAGTGATGCCGTTGGAGTTGATGGACTCGCTTATCTTCCAAGCCTTCAATGTTATTGTTATTAGATGGCCTTAAGCCATATTTGTTGTAATAAGTTCTCTTTTGAGACATTCGATGTAATAAGTGTGTGATTGCTACTCTGTTATAAATCCTTCAAGTACCGTGATGATACGTGTTTGTCACAGTAAGTCATGATTTTTGTCATGCATGTACATCCATGACAAATTTATGACAGAATCAAGATAGTCATACCTATGCTGTTGTAGAAGTGTTTCACGACATTACCAAAATTATCATCACGGAAGTGTCCACTTCCATGACAATAAATCGTGCGTCACATAAGTGCTTTCGTCAAGGGTGACCGACATGTGGCATCCACCGTAACGGAACGCCGTTAAGCTATCAGGTCGGATTTTGGATCCGATAACCCGTTAACAGCCACGACCAATGTCGATTTTCCACGTGTAAAATTCTCATTGGCTGATGGATCCACGTGTCAGCTCCGCGTTGGCACAGGTGTCACTCATCCAACGGTCGAGATGGGCCTATGATATGTTGACACATGGACTGGCCCAAATGTGGCCCACAAAGTTTAAATGGGCTGGCCCAACCGAAGGCCCATAAGATTTAGCAGACCATAATGGGCCGGCCCAGCTAAAGGCCCACAAAATTTAGCGGACCATAATGGGCCGGCCCAGCTAAAGGCTCACACGATTTTGCGGACCATAATGGGCCGGCCCAGCTAAAGGCCCACAAGATTTTGTGGACCACAATGGGCCGGCCCAGCTAAAGGCCCACAAGATTTTGCATACCATATTGGGCCAGCCTGCTAAAGGCCCAACATTCTCTGTCAAATCGGCCCGTCAACGGCCTGGTCTAAACTTTTCATCAATGCGGCCCATGGTCACTTCTGGCCTGTTAACAGTCCGCTAAGTAATTGGGCCGAATTACGGCACAGTGAATTTCGGCCTGTTAAAGGTCCGGCTTCATTTGGGCCCATTTACAGGCCATCAAAACTTTCGGCCCATAAATGACCGTGAAGGATTTGGGTCATATTCGGCCATGTCTGTCATTCGGCCTGTTAGAGGCCCACTATAGATTTGGGCCACTTTCAGCCTGTTGTCATTTTCGGCCTGTTAACGCCGGACGTAAACCATGGGCCATATGTGGCCGAACGTCATATTGGGCCCATTAACAGCCCATATAAAAATGACGATAATCTGGCCCGACCGATGTTCCGGCCTGTTAAAGGCCCGTGTATTAGGTCGGCGCATTTACGACTCGTCTGAATTTTGGCCTGTCAAATATCCGCATCGTAAATGGGCCACCATTTCGGCCTGCTAAGTCCAGTGGGTTATTTGGCACAATCAGGGCCCAATCTCACTTTCGGTCTATTAAAGGCCCATGTTTTTATGGGCTCGAGATATTTACACCTGTAAACGGCCTATTTTTATCGAGGGCCCAAATTATGTTTAGGCCTATTAAAGGCCCACTATGGGCACAGGCCTACCAGAAAAATATGAAAGCTTATGCTGATTTAAGCCCAGATATTTTTAGTGGGCTACATACCAATTTCGGTCCGTAATCGTTTTTAGCCCAATTGGAATGGGCCCGACGAATGTTGGCATGTTGGGCTCCTACGAAGCTTTCAGCCGAATACATTACTAAGATAAACCTACACTATACAAAAATAGCGTTGTAATTACTGCAGCCTGTGGCAGCATCATAAATGTTGTATCACAACAAAATAAATTCCAACCATACAACAAAAGGCCTGTTGGCATAAAGTCTACAGTCCTTCCAGATAAAAGCACCATCGGATGTATAGAAGCACAAATCATTTGACCTGAGTGCTAATGTTTTTGGCTGTAGAATCTGATGGAGCAGCACGATCTCCACCTTTTTTCTGCCATTGCTCTAGAACAACGAAGCGAATGTCTGACAGTCTGGTTTCAAAACCATTCATATCTTGACGACATTTCTCAACCACTATTCTTGTTTCCGAAACAACATCCATTAGGGATTGGACTTGTGTCTGGAGCACAGATATATTACTCTGTCTAGCAGGAAGATTTTGTTCAGTAGGTGATTTGGACGAGGTTACCTTGACAACCAACCCAGAATTACGCAGGAAGGTGCTTTTTGCATTGTTAGTGGAGAGATACTGACGCACTGCAGCAAGAGGTGACATTGTGCCTGTAGTAGCCTCGTCACCTTCAAGTGGTTGTGGCTGTTCAATCATTTGTTCCATAGCTTCCTGAAAGTTTGAACTTGTAGATTAGTGTACCAGATAAGTTATTAATGAGAAAAAAACAAACAAAGTAGGTTAAGCGTTTATACATAATTTATTTTGGTGAACTACTGTAATACATTAGCATGTATTGTAGTGCCAACTACATAATAAAATCACTTTCAGAACATATGACCATGTAGCATGCCTACTGTATTGTCTATTTCCTCACATCCATTGACATTTAACGATAAAGAGACATGGTTTAAAGTAGGATGAACATAGTATGACATCATTCATATCATGGGCAAACAGATATAAAACAAACATGCTATTTCATCATTGTGTGCGCACGTGAACATAACAACTATATTACAGATCAAGACCAAAAGAATATCCTTCATATCTTTTAAACCATGTAAGGTGAAATGATACGTTAAGACAACTGTGTATAAAAGTGAACGGAGTAACTGACATTGGCTGCAAACCAAGTAGTTAAATGAACACATCGCAGTACAAATCAGTTCAAGGCAGGAGGAGTAAGGACTTACAACAGCGACTTGAACTGGTGTGCTCATGCCCTTCATCTTGCTGGTGTGGCAATCCTTGAAGATTTGCACTGCATTTAGTTCAGGTTCTTTTTGGTCCGCACAGGCTTTCCTCTGTATTTGGAACAAGTCAATATAGATACGATAATATGGCACAAAAAAAGAAGGAAGTAGCAGCTATTTACAAGAGCCTCACAGTGTGCAATATAGCTACGAGATCCTGTTGTCTGTTGGAATTTCACTTTAGAACGGTTGGTTTTGTTCTTCAAACAGTTAGCCTAGAAGAATATACACTTGTAAGGCACATACAAAAATACAAGTTCAATATGTGGTCTGATCAAATACATATAGCCTACCTGATACTTTGGATCAGACCAGTGTTTAACGAGGGCTGTCCAGTCTTCATCTGCAATTTATTCCACTGGAGATGTTTGGGCATTTTCATTGTTAGCCTTGCCTTCAAAGTGATATTTTCTAAGGTGGTACCAATACTATCACAGAGTAGACTGAAAAACATGAGTGCATGCTTGTTTAGTTGCATCATCTTTCGGATCCAACTTGAACCTCATCTGTTGAAAAAAGAATGTGAGTCTTATTAGGAGGAAGCTAGAAAGTATGGGACAGAGCAAGACAATATTACTAATTACGATGAATAACATTACTTATGGATAAATGGTCAAGGAAGGTTGAAAGGATCGATATGGTTGACTAGAGGGGGGGGGGGTGAATAGGCAACTAACAATTTTTAGACTTTTCTTTAACAAATTAAAACTTGCAATGAAAAAGGTTGTCTAGATGTGCAACTACGTGGACAACCTATATGATGCAAAGAAAATAAGCACACAACCAAGCAATGGATATAACTCAAGTAAGCTTGCAAAAGTAAAGGGACAAGATAACCAAGAGTGGAGCCGGTGGAGACGAGGATGTGTTACCAAAATTCCTTCCTTTTAAGGGGAAGTACGTCTCCGTTAGAGCGGTGTGGGGGCACAATGCTCCCCAAGAAGCCACTAGGGCCACCGTAATCTCCTCACACCCTCACACAATGCGAGATGTCGTGATTCCACTATTGGAGCCCTTGAAGGCGGCAACCGGACCTTTACAAACAAGATTGGGGCTATCTCCACAACACTTGGAGGCTCCCAACAACACCACGAAGCTTCACCACAATGGAGTATGGCTTCGAGGTGACCTCAACCGTCTAGGGTGCTCAACACCCAAGAGTAACAAGATCCGCTAGGGATAAGTGGGGGGAATCAAATTTCTCTTGGTGGAAGTGTAGATCTGGGCCTTCTCAACCAATCCCGAGCAAATCAACAAGTTTGATTGGCTAGGGAGAGAGATCGGGCGAAAATGGAGCTTGGAGCAACAATGGAGCTTTGGGGGAAAGAGGTAGGTCAACTTTGGGGAAGAAGACCCCTTTATATAGTGGGAGGAACAAACCAACCGTTATCCCACTCACCAGCCCCGCACAAAGCGGTACTACCGCTAGGGAAGGGCGGTACTACCGCTCCGGGCGGTACTACCGCTCAACCCAGCGGTACTGCCGCGCTGCCCGGGGCCCTGACACCAGGGCGGTACTACCGCTGGGGAAGAGCGGTACTACCGCTTCGACCCAGCGGTACTGCCGTGCTGCCCAGGGCCCTGACACCAGGGCGGTACTACCACTAGGGAAGAGCGGTACTACCGCTTAGGGCGGTACTACCGCTCCTACTACCTCCCTTAGTGCCACAAAACCCGACACGAAAAACTTCGTTCGAGAATCGAGGCGAAAGTAGCCCATACGCACAGGGTACTACGGTCGAAAGACCCAAGCGGTACTACCGCTTGGAGCGGTACTACCGCTGGGGAGCTTCGGCGGTACTACCGCTGTGGTCGCGGTACTACCGCTAGGGCAGAGCAACGCGTAGCAAGGAGAAAACATCAGCTCCAGAGATGCGGAAGGAAAGACGACGGGTGTGAAACGGATGTGTACGTGTGATTCCACCCAAGTCTTACCAAAGCGGATCCCCTCTTGATAGTACGGTGACTCCTACGAAACTAGTCCACCAACAACGAAATGAAGGAGCTACACCGTCTTGAATTACAACACCGAGGGGAGGAAATCGTCTCGTGCCAATGGATGAATCTCTGAAAGAACTAAACGCACACGATTAGTCCGCACAAGCATTGTCATCAATCACCAAAACATACTGGGGATAAATATGCCCTTACAATCTCCCCCCTTTTGGTGGATTGATGACACTACGGGATTTGCACAATATGATAGATATAGGATAAGCGCAAAAACACAACCATCCTAAAATGTAGAAGGGCTCCCCCTGGATGTGTGCTACCTAGACAAGTGCTTTGGACTGCACGACACAGATGTCAGGATCAATGCTCCCCCTACATTTTAGAGACCAACTACCTAAGCAATATATGAGAGCAACATGTATATAACAGGATAAGCAAGGAACTCATAAGCTAGATAGACATAGATAATGATACGGAAAGGTAAGGTAGCATATGTCTCACACCATATGACTCGAGCTTAGGTCTTACTGACAGAACCAGAACTTAGGTCTCACTGACACAAACCAAATAAAGCAACAAGCAAAAGCACAAACACAAAAGACGGAAGACACAAAGTGCAAATCCCTAAACTCTCTCCCCCTTTGGCATCGAGACACCAAAAAGGAGACGGAGTGTTGCTACGGCTCCAGGTGAAAGCAAATGAGGGACACCCATCAGATCTTAGAGGGATCATCTGTGATACCATCGTCAGCCGGGAAATGCTCAGCATCAGAATCAGTCCAAGGGCAGTGCTGCTGAATCCACTCCGCCTCCTCGGTAAGCTGACCCTCAGAACCACTAATCACAATAGCACCCATCTGAAGCATTAGCTCCTTGTGGCGACCTCGGGCCTTCTTCTCAGCCACATGAGTCATGTACTGACCGTGAGATTCCATGCAAAACAGCTTCTTTACCTTGATCTTGAGCTTCTTGGCCCAAGAGGGCTCTGCCTCAGACGACACATAGTCATCATCTTCATCCTCAGCCTCAGCCCCAATCTCCTCCCCAGTCTCCATGGCAGCAACAGATGAAGGAACTCCAGTCCTAGGGGCCTGAGTGCCCCAGTTATCCTTCTTCCTCAGACGCTTGACATCGTGAGAAACCAAATCTCCAATCTCCAGCACCACCTTGGGATAGACACGATCCCAGGCCTTCTCAATGAGCAGCATAATGAACGGACCATAAATCGGGCACTTGCGCTCGGAGATAGCAGAAACCAGCTCAGACCACATAACATGAGAGATATCCAAGGACTCTCCGGAGCTCTGCACCTTCTCCCGCTGACATAAGAGAAGCATGTCCATGAGATAAGAGTGAACCTGGTCCAGATTCTTGATGCGAGGGAAAAGAGTCTCTCTGAAGATACGATGAAGAATATCGAGATAGGCAGGCAGCTCATGGGTCTCCTTCTTCGTCTCAGGGTTGATCCTTAGAGTGCAGTAGGGCCACAGAGCTTGCTTGTGAGTGGCATTGGCGTGACGGTGGGGGCGAAAGCCGACAACAGACTCAAGACCTAGATCTTCCACCCCGATCAACTACATGAACGCTTTCCACTTGACTGACGGCAACTTGCCATTTGTCATCCAAGTCAGAGTCCTGTCCTCATCGGTCCCAAGGTGAACCGTGGCATAGAATTGGGCCACAATATCAGCATCATAGTCCTTGTTGAATTGCATGATCCCGAGAATGTTCAGCTGAGTGCCCATCTGAAGAGCTTCACCAAAGTAGTCAGGATCGTTCTCCATATGCTCGGTGTCGATGGAGTGCATGTTGACATAGAGATTCTTCTTGGCTTTGAGAACATCAAAGTAGATGGCAAACTGGAACTTGTTCCAGAACGGACGGTTGACCAAAGTGGGATCTTGGTCGACCTCATACGGGTTGCGGCGGCGCCTTGCCCAGAACTCCTTGGGCGGCATTTTTGGCACGGTTTTGCTTGGCTTTGGCTTGACCCCAGGCTTCTTCTGCAGTTGAGGAGGAGGTGGAGAACTAGAAGATCCTCCGGCAGGCTCAGAGGGCTCAGTGGTGCGGTAGCGCTTGGACGAGGCACAACCGGGGTTGACACTACGAGCCTGATGCTCAAGAACCTCATCACCTGGAACCACACACACAAACACGCAAACAACCAGAAAGAATGAGCGTAAGCCACAAACATGAACAAAGAGGATCAATGAGAGGTAGGAGGATGATGGAACCTGGTAGAAGGCGGTAGTACCGTGACCCTTGAGTGGTAGTACCGCTCCAAGCGGTAGTACCGCTCTGGAGAGAGCGGTAGTACCGCTCTCAGCGGTAGTAGCGCTCGAGGCGGGGAAACAACAGTTTCCTACTACCGTGGTCAGATCCGGTACTACCATATTACCAAATTCAAAAATACTCCAACCAAACACTAATCCAAACAGTCTAGAAGCATTCTCCATCCTACTCAAGCCTAGATCTGGACAAAAATCTAGAGATGCAACTGCTATTGCCCCTAGAAAGCTAGATTAGAAATCTAGACAAAAGGAAACAGGGAACGGGGGCAATACCGGCATCCATGGCAAGAGGACAAGGTGGGGATCGATTCCACCGAAGGAAACGGAGAGGAGCGCCCCGGAGAGGGAGATCCGCCGGAGCCCTCCCGCGGCGCCGGTTGCTGAAGAGAGAGACGAACATGGCAAAGGGGGCGAGCGAATGGGTATGGGGGAGAAGAAACTCCCCCTGCCCCCGATATAACCCCCAGCCCACGCCTCACAGCTGTAGTACCGCTCTGGAGGGCGGTAGTACCGCTGGGAGCAGTAGTACCGCGCTGGAGGGCGGTAGTACCGCTAAGAGCGGTAGTACCGCTCGCCACCAGCGGTAGTACCGCTTCAGCAACCACACGGCTTCTAGACCAACGGCTAATGCTAAAAAAGAAACGGAAAGCGAGGCCAAAAGAATGAGAGGACCGACGCGGCAACACACACACACAATAGAACAGAAACAACTCAAACACAAACAACCACACGAAACAGAGCAAGCTCTGGCCTCTCTCAGGAGAGGGCGGTGGCCGGAGCCACCTATGTTTGAGTCAATTGGTATGGCACCGCGAAGAATTATCCTTGGGCCCATGACCAAAACTTGTCTTTGAAGCACAAGTACCATCAAAAATGGCTATTGTGAAAGAGTTGATCATTTTATGCATAATGGGGGGAGGGAAAGTTCATTGAGAGAACAACACTCCCCCTATGTTCATGCATACATCTAAGCTAGATACCAAGTTGAGTGGGGTGGGGTGTGCAAGGGTTCAAGTCACATTGCTCGAATCAATGATATTTAGCTCATGCCTTAACTCGCGAAATCTTGCTTCATCCAAGGGCTTCGTGAAAATATCTGCAAGGTTATCATGAGTGTTGACATACTTGAGCTCGATCTCTCCTCGCCTAATGTGATCCCGGATGAAGTGATACCGAATCTCAATGTGCTTCGTCTTGAAGTGTTGCACCGGGTTGAGAGAAATCTTGATGGCACTTTCATTGTCACACCAAAGAGGCACTTTGTCACAAGTGACACCGTATTGCTTTAAAGTTTGCCTCATCCATAGGAGTTGTGCACAACAACTACCGGCCGCCACATATTCAGCTTCGGTGGACGAGAGAGATACACAACTTTGCTTTTTGGAAGACCAACTTACCAAAGAGCACCCAAGAAACTGGCACCCTCCGGAAGTGGAATTCCTATCCACTTTGTCTCCCGCCCAATTGGAATCCGTAAATCCTTCAAGCTTGAAGTTTGCCCCTCTTGGGTACCATAAGCCAAAGTTTGGGGTATGAGCCAAGTATCGAAAGATTCGCTTGACCGCCACATAGTGACTTTCCTTCGGTGCAGCTTGAAACCATGCACACATCCCCACACTCAACATGATATCCGGTCTAGATGCACAAAGGTAAAGCAAGGAGCCAATCATGGAGCGATATACCTTTTGATCCACCACTTTACCATTGGGATCAATGTCAAGTTGGCACTTGGTGGGCATTGGAGTAGAGGCCGGCTTGACATCACTTAACTTGAATCTCTTGAGCATGTCTTGAGTGTATTTGGCTTGGTTGATGAAAGTACCTTCTCTTCTTTGTTTGATGTCAAAACCAAGGAAGAACTTCAACTCTCACATCGAAGACATCTTGAACTTAGAGGTCATGAGAGCGGCAAATTCTTCATTGAAAGCTTTGTTAGGGGAACCAAAGATAATGTCATCAACATATAGTTGGCATACAAACAACTCCCCTTTGACCTTCTTAGTAAAAAGAGTGGGATCGATTAGCCCCACTTCAAAACCACGATCTTGTAACAACTCGGTAAGGTGGTCATACCACGCACGTGGGGCTTGTTTAAGGCCATAGAGCGCCTTATCGAGTTGATACACATGATCCGGGAAGAAGGGATCCTCGAACCCAGGGGGTTGCTTGACATAGACCAACTCATTAATAGGACCATTAAGAAAAGCACTTTTAACATCCATTTGTTGCAACTTAAAGTTGTGATGGGAAGCATAAGCAATCAACAAACGAATGGATTCAAGGCGAGCAACGGGAGCAAAGGTTTCACCGTAGTCTATACCCTCGACTTGGGAGTAGCCTTGTGCTACCAATCTTGCCTTGTTGCGAATGATGTTCCCATGAGCATCTTGCTTGTTCTTGAAGATCCACTTGGTTCCAATGATGTTATGGTTCCCGGAAGGCCTTGGCACCAATCTCCACACCTTGTTGTACTCGAAGTTGTTGAGTTCTTCATGAATGGCATTAAGCCAATCCGAGTCTTCGAGCGCCTCATAGACCTTATGGGGTTCAACACAAGAGACAAACGTGTGATGTTCACAATAGTTTGCTAATTGTCTACGAATGCTTACCCCCTTTCTTAGGCTTCCAACCACATTCTCCATGAGATGACCTTTGGTGGTGAGTTTGGAAGCAATCTTTGCGACACGACGCTCCAATTCCTCCTTGGATGTCGAAGGGGGAGGGTTCACTTGATCATCTTGAGCATCGTCATGAGCTTGTTCTTGATCTTGAGCTTGCTCATGATCTTGAACTTGCTCAAAGGGAAGAACTTGACCTTGGGCACCATGTGGAGATTCACCACCATCTTGTGATTGATCTTGCCCTTGGTCTTGTTCCCTAGGTTGAGGGCCTTCACGTTGTTCTTCGGAAGCATGTGGGTCTTGAGTAGGTGAAGGCTCCACCGAGGTGGAGCATTGTCCTTCTCCTTCGGCCACAAGGGGTTCCTTAATGGGTAGGATACGACCAATACCCATTCTTCTTATGGCTTGGGGAGGAATTTCATCACCTACATCAGAAGTACCACTTTGCTCCACTTGGGAGCCGTTATTTTCATCGAACTCTATGTTACACGTCTCCTCAATGAGTCCGTTGGACTTGTTGAGAACACGGTAAGCATGAGAGATTGTAGCATAACCAACAAATATGCCCTCATGAGCTCTAGCCTCGAATTTAGACAAACGACCACCTTTCTTGAGAATGAAACACTTACACCCAAACACCCGGAAGTACTTGAGATTGGGCTTGTTCCCGGTGAGTATCTCATACGGAGTCTTGTTCAAGCATTTGCAGAGATAGAGCTGATTGGATGCATGACAAGCTATGTTGATGGCTTCGGCCCAAAAGTTGTATGGAGACTTGAACTCTTCCATCATGGTCCTTGCCGCATCCATCAACGTCCGGTTCTTCCTCTATGCAACACCATTTTGTTGAGGGGTATATGGTGCAGAATATTGATGCTTGATCCCTTCATCACTAAGAAACTCATCCAAGGTGTAGTTCTTGAACTCGGTGCCGTTGTCACTTCTTATTGTCAGAATCTTTGCATTATGTTGACGTTGAGCTTCATTTGCAAAGTCGATGACGGTTTGTTGAGTCTCACTCTTCCTCTTGAAGAAGTATACCCAAGTGTATCTTGAATAATCATCCACAATCACCAAGCAATACTTTCTACCCCCAAGACTGTCAAAGGATGGAGGCCCGAAGAGGTCCATGTGCAGGAGCTCCAAGGGTCTCTTCAAGTAGATGATTGTCGTGGGAGGGTGATCCGTCTCATGAAGCTTTCCTTCGATGCAAGCACTGCAAACACGATCTTTGGCAAAACTAACATTTGTTAGTCCATGAACATGGTCCCCCTTGATAAGACTTTGCAAAGATCTCATATTGACGTGGGCTAAACAGCGATGCCAAAGCCATCCCACATCAACTTTAGCCATTAGGCATGTCGCGGTCTTAGTGGGTTGCTCCGAAAAGTTAATCACATAGAGACCATTCTCGACATGCCCAAAAAAGGCTACTTTAAGAGTCTTGCTCCACAAGAGGGCCACGGTATCAATATCAAAGAAGGTGGCAAAGCCCATGAGTGCGAGTTAACGAAC
The DNA here is from genome assembly GCF_018294505.1 of Triticum aestivum. Lineage (NCBI taxonomy): Eukaryota > Viridiplantae > Streptophyta > Magnoliopsida > Poales > Poaceae > Triticum > Triticum aestivum. The sequence continues at coordinate 377,016,336 of NC_057801.1, forward strand.
GGAAAGTAAATTGAACGCAAGGGACTCAACAAGCATGACTTTCTCGATCGTTAGATCATGAGAAATGACAACCTTGCCAAGACCCAATACCTTAGAATGTGAGGCATCACCCCATTCGACATTGGTGGGCATAGATGGGATCTTGTGCACGTCCACCACCAAGTCCTTGCTCCCGGTCATATGATTTGTTGCTCCACTATCGAGCAACCATGATCCCCCACCGGAAGCAAACACCTACAAGAGATCAATGCTTGGTTTTAGGTACCCATTGAGTAATGGGTCCTTTGATGTTAGTAACAAGGGTCTTAGGAACCCAAATAGACCATTCAATGTACTCATAAGGAGAACCAACAAATTTAGCATAAACATGCCCATCACTAGCACGGCACAACACATAAGATGGGTTAAAGTCGCCGGCTTTGTTGGGAGAGATGGCTTTGCGATCTTTGGCATCACCACTCTTCCCATTGTTCTTCTTCTCCTTAGGAGCACCTTCTCCCTCCTTCACAAAGGTTTGCGTGAGCAGAGGAGGTCAATCAGTCTTGCTCTTCTTCTCCTTGTTCTTCTTCTTGTTCTTGGACTTGGGTGAGAACCCAACTCCCTCCTTGCCCACAACTTCCTTTTGATTGCTCAAAAGGTTATTTAGCTTCTTCTCGCCTTGTATGCATGACACAAGACCTTTCTCGAGTTGTTCCTTCAACTTGGCATTCTCCTCCACAAGATGCACATGCTCACAACAAGGGTTAGTAGCATTTGCATTATCAATTAAGACCATGTGAGGAAATGTGGCCTTTTCCTTGGTTAGCTTAACTTGGAGTTGAGCATGAGACTCCTTGAGGGTAGCATGAGCACCTTTCAAGACCTTGTGGGCCTTGTCAAGTACATCAAACTCCTCCGTGAGTCTAACATGATCAACCCCAAGTTTAGCCTTCTCGGAAGCTAGAACACGAGACACAACCAGAGCATGATCAAGATCTTTCTTTAGTTTAGCATGACCATCGTTGTGTGACTCCTCAAGAGCCAAACGATGCTCACGCTCTTCCTCAAGAGCATTAGAAAGATCCGATATCTCATCGGCATAGTCACGACTATGACTTTCCATCTTAGAGATGGTTTCTTCGTGAGCCTCGATCATGTCATTGGCTTCACCAAGTTGTTCCAAGAGAGCAACAAAGTGCTTCTTGGATTTGCCCTTGAGCTTACTCATGAAGGACTCAAATTCATTGATCTCCTCATTAGACCCCTTACCATTATCAAAGTCATCCGTTGAAGGAGGGTTAGGAATAATGGTGGTTTTGATGTTGGAGGTTACCTTGTTGGTGGCCTTAGCCATGAGGCACTTGGCGGTGATATTCTCGTTAGGTGCATCGAAGAGAGACACCCGGGGAGATGTGACAATGGCAACGGATGCCATGGCCATTGTTTCATCATCGTCATCCTCACGGTATTCTTCTTGAACCACCAACCCGTGAGACGGAGTCTTCTTGGTGAAGTTGTTCTTGTTGGGGAAGGACTTGGCTTTGTCTTTTCGGATGAACTTGCCAGCATTGTCTTCCCGCTTCTCGTAGGGACAATCCGCAACGAAATGGCTAACATTGTCACAGTTGAAATAGGTTGTAACTCGTTGCTTCCCCTTGAGGCCACTTGAGTTGTTCTTGTTGAAGTTGGGTCTTGTATTCTTCTTACTCCAAAACTTTCTTGAGGCAAGAGCCATGTGCTCATGATAATCATACTTCGTGTCCTCGGGGTTGCTCTCCTCATCTTCCTCATCTGCTTCTTCTTCCACACTAACCTTGGCCTTCAAGGCAAGATTGGGATTCTTTTCCCTTTGGGAATGGAGCACCGCATTGTCGGCGGTCTTGTCCAAGATGCTCATTGCAACAAACTCATCCAACACTTCACTAGAGGTCATGGAGTGGAAGTCCGGTCTTTGGCGAATGACGGAGGACATGGCCTTGTTGTAGGGCATCATGGCCTTGAGGAACTTGCGCTTGATCCAATTGTCATCTGTGTCCTTGCTCCCATGATCTCGGAGTGCGACTGCGAGTTTGGTCACTCTTCGAAAGAGCTCACGAGGTTCTTCATCCTCTTTCATTGCAAACTCATCGGCTTCATCTTGCACCACTTCATAGTTGGAGCGTTGAATGCTAGCACTTCCTCGATAGAGATGCTCGACACATTTCCATGCTTCTTTAGCCATGGCATGAGGTCGAAGATGAGGGAGATCTTCGGGAAGGATTGCATCTTGGATGATGAAGAGAGCACTTTCATTGAATTGATTGTCCACTTCTTCTCGAGGGGTGAAGTTGCTTGGATCATGAGGATAGAAACCTTCTTCAATAATTCTCCAAAGGTTAGTGTTCACATGTTTTAAGTGACGCTTGAAGCGATAAAGCCAAGCATCAAAATCTTCATTTTTCACATATTTAGGAGGAGGACCGGCATGATTCAAATGAGTAGAGGGGATCGGTCCTCTATACACTGGGGGTTCCACATTGGCAAAAATGCCGGTGCCATTTCTACCACTAGTAGACGGACTCTTTTCACTGTTAGCTTCCCCCTTGTCGGAGGTAGCATCCGTCACCTTGTTAGTGGGATCACCCACTTTCATCGGCGAGGTAGATAGTTTAAGTCCGTCTAAGAAATCAGAAAACATGCTTCGGTCGTCATGGAGGTTTTTAGTGTGTCTAAAGCCACATTGAATTCCTCACGAGAGACCGAGGCTCCCCCTTCGGCCATGGACGAGATGGGATTCACACCGGAGTGCTCCTCCGCACCGTCGTGGGTGTCAACCATACTCTTCGGACAACAAAGTCCTTAATAAAGAGACGAGGCTCTGATACCAATTGAAAGGATCGATATGGTTGACTAGAGGGGGGTGAATAGGCAACTAACAATTTTTAGACTTTTCTTTAACAAATTAAAACTTGCAATGAAATAGGTTGTCTAGATGTGCAACTACATGGACAACCTATATGATGCAAAGACAATAAGCACACAAGCAAGCAATGGATATAACTCAAGTAAGCTTGCAAAAGTAAAGGGACAAGATAACCAAGAGTGGAGTCGGTGGAGACGAGGATGTGTTACCGAAGTTCCTTGCTTTTAAGGGGAAGTACGTCTTCGTTAGAGCGGTGTGGAGGCACAATGCTCCCCAAGAAGCCACCAGGGCCACCGTAATCTCCTCACGCCCTCACACAATGCGAGATGACGTGATTCCACTATTGGAGCCCTTGAAGGCGGCAACCGGACCTTTACAAACAAGATTGGGGCTATCTCCACAACACTTGGAGCCTCCCAACAACACCACGAAGCTTCACCACAATGGAGTATGGCTTCGAGGTGACCTCAACCGTCTAGGGTGCTCAACACCCAAGAGTAACAAGATCCGCTAGGGATAAGCGGGGGGAATCAAATTTCTCTTGGTGGAAGTGTAGATCTGGGCCTTCTCAACCAATCCCGAGCAAATCAACAAGTTTGATTGGCTAGGGAGAGAGATCGGGCGAAAATGGAGCTTGGAGCAACAATGGAGCTTTGGGGGAAAGAGGTAGGTCAACTTTGGGGAAGAAGACCCCTTTATATAGTGGGAGGAACAAACCAACCGTTATCCCACTCACCAGCCCCGCACAGAGCGGTACTACCACTAGGGAAGGGCGGTACTACCGCTCCGGGCGGTACTACCGCTCGACCCAGGGGTACTGCCACGCTACCCGGGGCCCTGACACCAGGGCGGTACTACTGCTGGGGAAGAGCGGTACTACCGCTCCGGGCGGTACTACCGCTTCGACCCAGCAGTACTGCCGCGCTGCCCAGGGCCCTGACACCAGGGCGGTACTACCGCTAGGGAAGAGTGGTACTACCGCTTAGGGCGGTACTACCACTCCTACTACCTCCCTTAGTGCCGCAAAACCCGACACGAAAAACTTCGTTCGAGAATCGAGGCGGAAGTATCCCATACGCACAGCGGTACTATGGCCGAAAGACCCAAGTGGTACTACCGCTTGGAGCGGTACTACCGCTCTGAGAGCGGTACTACCACTAGGGAGCTTCGGCGGTACTACCGCTGTGGTCGCGGTACTACTGCTAGGGCAGAGCAACGCGTAGCAAGGAGAAAACGGCAGCTCCAAAGATGCGGAAGGAAAGACAACGGGTGTGAAACGGATGTGTATGTGTGATTCCACCCAAGTCTTACCAAAGCGGATCCCCTCTTGATAGTACGGTGACTCCTATGAAACTAGTCCACCAACAACGAAACGAAGGAGCTACACCGTCTTGAATTACAACACCGAGGGGAGGAAATCGTCTCGTGCCAATGGATGAATCTCTGAAAGAACTAAATGCACACGATTAGTCCGCACAAGCATTGTCATCAATCACCAAAACATACTGGGGATAAATATGCCCTTACAAAGGTGTTAAACTGGGTATTGTCTTTCTCATTCCTGTACCGGATCCACGTTGGGAGGATACACGCATGACACCTAATGGCAACAACTGCCTCTGATACTATCTTGGCTGACTCTGTAGCATCACGTGGCATTTTTAAACCTGCCTCAAAATGGATCTCCATTCTTCCTCCTTTAGATTTTGTTAATCTGTCAAGCATTATCCCTGATGTCTGTTTCCGCTTGCACCGTGGTGCTAGTTCAACAACGAATATGGAAAGTGTTAGTGTACATCAAACTTTGAGAGTACCTATAAAGAAGCATGCAACTGCAACTTGACTCGGTCAGGTACTGTCTTGGTGTTGATGCTCATGAGGTTCATCTGATCTTGCCAAGTCCTGTTGTGTCAGCAGTGCTTCGGAAGTAGTGTTAGGTGTGAAGGCAGCTTGGGAACTGGCCAGTTCCGGAGAAAACAAACGAGTAACTGGTTGATATGGTGGTACAGTTGAAGCGGATGCTGCAGCTGGTGGAGCAGGTGATACTGTGTTTTTAGATTTAGCCGGTGGACTTGGACCTTCTACTGCACTATAAATACCAGCAGAATCTCGACGGCAGAACCTTTTCTATTTCACTCGATGAGTAACAACACTCCCTACTATATTATATTCCTTGCTCTTTTTTTACTTTGCCATGTCAAGCTGTACCCACAACACAAAACAATAAAATCACTCTTCAGAACTCATTGATGCATGATACAGACAAGCAATACTTTGATGTAAGATAACCGTATGAGGATGGAATATGTAAGAAAACATGACGGCATGACATATTCACAGCTACGATGTGCAAACTAAGCATAAGGATTTTCAAGAAAATAGAAGTAATGCAAGCTAGACACCATATGAAAGATGCGACCAATATTACTCTGCCAAGTTAAAAGTGTCTTGTCATAAGTGGCAATTCGAAAAATTAGAACCAGTACAACGTAGAAATCAATGCAAGATGCAACCACTATCAAACTGCCATGTTAAAAGCTTCCAATCATGACTTACTGATGCAGGATACACAACATCAGTACTTTGATGTAAGAACATGGTATGATAGATAGATGAAGTGTATTCTAGACACAGAAAGCCATGTCATATGCACATGTATAACGTATAAACTCAGCAGGTGCAATTTAATCAAAATAGAAGAAATGCAGGCTAGACAACATATGCAACATGAAACCAATTATCACACTGTCAACTTAGAGCAAGCACCTGCGATGGTGGAGTATGGGAGGTGAACTCATCATGTAGACTTGGGACTTCAACTTCATTAGCAGTAGCAGTGGCAAATCTAGAGAGTCTCTGTTTGCATCGGTGCGGAGTACCACCAACATCCCCTAACTTACTCTTTTCCTTCCTATTTTCTGATATTGCCTTATGAAGTCAAAACTACAAGAAGATGAATAAAATTAGCTGTGCATAACTGGTTGATGCATGATACAGACGAACACTACTTTGATGTAAGGCAAGCGCAGGATAGGAGGATGGAATATACACAAAAAGTACAGCGTTTCATATTCACACGTATGATGGGAGGATGGAATATGTATGAAAAAATAGTAAGCGGAAGGCATTTCAACAAAATTAGAAGAAATGAAAGGTAGGCACCATATGAACATGCAACCAATATCACTCTATCAGGTAAAAAGTGTCTCGTCGTAAGTGCCATTTCAAGAAATTAGAAGCAGTACAAGCTAGAAGACAATGCAAGATGCAGCCTACATCACAGTCCCAAGTTAAATGTGTCTTATGGGTAAGTGATCATTGTAGGTATAAGTTCTAAGCTACGCAGATGCAATTCTACATAATTAGAAGCAATACAAACTAGACATCATACGGAAAACGCAACCATGTATAACAATTCCAAGTAAGACCAAGCACCTGTGATGGTGGAGTAGGGGAGATGTGCTCATCATGTACACGTATGTTCTAGAAATAGGAACACATGTCATATTCACAGGCATTATGTGTAAAGTAAGCAGATGCAGTTCAAGTTAGAAGCAATACAAGCTAGACATCATACGCAACATGCAACCACATATAATAGTGCCAAGTTAGAGCAAGCACCTGTGATGGTGGAGTAGGGGAGATGTGCTCATCATCTACACAGCTACGTTGACTGTCTAGCCTTGCGTTGTCTTGCGAATCTTGTTGGGAGGATGGCGGAGTAGAATCTGTAGAGATCCTCCATTTCAGTTGCTCGGAAGGAGCACCATCATCCAATGCCTTGCCAATTTCCTTCAGCTTTATTGATTTTGCATTGTGAGGTCATACTGACAAGAAAAAGGAATATCATTCGCTCTTCAGAACTCATTCATGCATGGTACTGACGAACACTACTTTGATGAAAGGCAAAGTCATGATACGAGGATGGAATATGTACGAAAAATGGACGGCTTGACATATTCACACCTATGATGTCGTAGCTAAGCAGAAGGCACTTCAACAAATTAGAAACACTGCAAGACACCATATGGAAGGTGCAATCAATATCACTCTGCCAAGTTAAAATTGTCTCGTCATAGGTGGCATTCATCAAACTAGAAGCAATACATGCTAGAAATCATATTCAAGACGCAAACCAATATCACACTGCCAACTTAAAGGTGTCCCATCATAAGTGACTGATGCAGGATACACAAGAAGAGTAGTTTCATGTAAGAACATGGTGTGATAGACAGATATAGTATGTACCAAAAACAGGAAAGCGTGTCATATTCACATGTATCAGGAAAGCTAAGCAGATGTAGTTTGCACTAATTAGGAGCAATACGAGCTAGATACCATATGCAACATGCAACCAGATACCACACTTCCAAGTTAGAGTAGGCACCTTGGATGGTGGAGTAGGGGAGCGGAGACTTGGACCTTGTAATGCACTATCAGTACAAGGAGAATCGGTACAGATGCTCCGTTTACGTTGCTGCAGAGGACCACCATCATCGCCTTCCTTACTCTTTTCCTTCCTCTTTCTTGATTTTGCCTTGTCAAGTCAAACCCACAAGAAAAAGGAATAAAATTTGCTCTTCAGAACTTATTGATGCATGATACTGACGAACACTACTTTCATGTAAGGCAGCCGCATGATAGGAGGATGGAATATGTATGAAAAATAGGACGGCGTCACATATTGACATGTATGATGTATAAAGTGTAAACTAAGCACAAGTTGCTTGAATTTGTTAGCATCGATGCAGGCTAGAAACCATATGAAAGATGAAACCAATATCACTCTGCCAAATTAAAAGGGTGCCCTAACAAATGTATTTGACCAAATTAGAAGCAATACATGGCAACAGGCTAGAAATAATATGCAATATGCAATGAATAAAGGTGACTCATCGTAAGTGATTGATGCAGGATACAGAAGAGAGGTAGTTTCATGTAAGAACAAGGTTAACACATAGATGTAGTGTGTACCAAAATAGGAAGGCATGTCATATTCATAGGTATAGTGTGTAAACTAAGCAGATGCAGTTTACCCTAATTAGAAGCATTACAAGCTAGACACCGTATGCAACATGCAACCACATATCACACTGCGAAGTTGGAGCAAGCACCTGTGATGGTGGTGTAGGGGAAGTGCGGTCTTCAGGTACAGAGCAACGTTCAATATCTTCATTTAGGCTTGCTATTTCTTGAGAATAATGTGGAGAGGATGAAATTGCATTCTTTATAAGAGTATTGCGTCTCATATTAACCCACGCGCGTGACTATCTCATCATAAGCGATAGACGCAGGATACACAATAACAGTAGTTTGATGTAAGAACATGGTGTGATAGGCAAATGTAGTATGTATGAAAAACAGGAAGGCGTGTCATATTCACATGTATAATGTGTAAGCTAAGGAGATGCAATTTAACAAATTAGGAGCATTGATGAGGGATACACAAGAAAAGTATTTTGATGTAAGAACATGGTTAATAGAAAGACGTAGTATGTACCAAAAACAGGAAGGCATGTCATATTCACATGTATAATGTGTTAACTAAGCAGATGCAATTTACCCTAACTAGAAGCATTACAAGGTAGACACCATATGCAACATGCAACCACATATTAAACTGCCAAGTAAGAGCAAGCACCTGCGATGGTGGTGTGGGGGAATTGCGGTGATCAACTAGAGAGCTACGTTGACTATCTTCATTTAGCCTTGCTGTTTCTTGAGAATCATGTGGGGAGGATGACACTGCACTCTTTAAACGAGTAGTGCGTCTCACATTAACCCACCCGGGTGACGGTCTCATCATAAGTGATTGAAGAGGGATACAAAAGAGCATTAGTTTGATGTACGAACATGGTTAATAGACATATGTAGTATGTATCAAAAACAGGAAGGCATGTCATTATCAAATGTATAATGTGTAAAGTAAGCAGATGCAATTTAACCAAATTGGAAGCAATACAAGCTAGACACCATATGCAACATGCAACCACATTTGACAGCGCGAAGTTAAAGCAAGCACTTGGGATGGTTGTGTGTGGCAATTGAGATCATCAACTGCAGAGCTACGTTTACTGTCTCCAACTGCTGACACTGCACCCATTAGAGCGCTGAAACGCTTAGTGCTTATCTTCGAATTACACTGGAGCGACTTCTGTCTTTTCTTTTCTGCATTCATCAACACTGCGTCCGAGTCTGAAATACCCATGCATAAAAAACAATAGTGTGAGTATGGGTGAAGTGTGTGCACAATTAGTACAGTGTAAAGGCAGCAGATAGCAGGTCGGTGAGAAATAAATGACGGGAGACATATGATAGCTATACAACATGCATGGCACACTCAATTACTACAGGATTCTATGAAAATAACAGTCGACTGAAAGCAAATAGGCAGTCCATTTTTTCTGCACCGTCCGATGTACAAAGAACGGGCAGATCGCCTTCATCTACCTCCAGCCAGTCAGTGTTGACGATCTTCCTCGAAACGCCAGCGACCACCGGCCCAGTATTCCTCCCCGTCCTGCGCCCTCCTCTCGACCTCACCGCACCGCCGTGCTTGGCACCGCCCCCTGGCCATCCATTCAAGCCCCGCCGACCTTCAAATCGGGCGCAAGCAGCTCCTGCGCCCCACATCCCTATGATAGACACCGATGCGCCGCTTCCCCGGGGAACAGGCGGACTAGGTGCTCCGCGCGCCTAAGCGGGTGCTTCTTCTTTTAATTGCGGTTCGACTGACCCTGAATTGAAATCCCGGCGGGCTACTGACCTCTAGCAAAGGTGAAATAGTAAAAGGGAGGAAACCTTATGCATTTAGTATCACGAAGAAGATGTAGTAAGAAGCGCTCAACTAGTTTCTTTCGTGGGATGAATACGGTGTGAGCAGAGACGTAAGATTTGCCCGAATAAGGAAAGAGGAGTACCTCTTTCTGCTGGCAGTGTTGTGTCCTCCTTCTGTTTTTTCGACGATCTTGTTGTTCACCGGAAACCAGAAGTTGTGGAGGACGGTGCAGCCTTGGACGAACCCATGGCCAAGTTGTTGAGTGTGGTGCGGTGGCTGTCTATCGGCGGCGGGGAAGCAGATCCGAGGCGGCGACCGATGGTGTAGCGGGAACAACCCCAATGCGGTGGACGGTTGCGATAGTGGAGCCGCATCAGTGAGGCGCAGGACGGCGTGGTCGGAGTGGTTCTGGTACAACGCACGTCAGCATTTGCGTCGTAGAGGCAGCTCTGCCTCAGCTTCAGCTGCTAAGTCCTTGAGGGTGTTGCGGTTACAGTTGCGTTGGACGATGACGTCGGGGTACCGGCTCCGGCGTGATGGAGGAGGGCGGCGGTGGATTGGCCACTATGGGGTGGAGGATGGAGGAGGCTGGGGTTTCGCGGCTGGTGGAGAGGGCGTTTTCGCGCCCATGGAGTATGAATGAGGAAACGGAGGGAGGCGGGGAACTAAGGGGGAACAATATTTCGGTTTCAGACGCGCTTGTTTGAAATTTGGGGAAAGTTACAAGCTTTGCCCCCATCTAAAATTTCGGACATATTGCAGGTTGGGGGTAGGACAATCATGTCAGGTGTCCCAAATGTGGGTGGGATATATTTCGGCCGAGCGCATGGGTGTTTAGGCGCCCACGGCGTATGAATACTTCTCGGAGGCGGTTGAGACTGGCGTCTTTGTGAATTTACAAACCTACCCCGGTTTAGACCTTTGGACATCGGGCCGATAGGCTACACGGGCCAGAGTCAGGACAGTAATTTCCTATCACCAAAACATTAGTCTCGCGCGGTTTCGGGTGACCAAAGGCCTATTTGGCGCTTCGTTCAATATTTGGGAGCAGAAGCATTAACGCTTTCGGTTCTCTTGAATTGAACTTTCAGGATTTTTCAAACTTCACAAATCTTTACTCTTGAAAATCCTAAATCTACGATTATTTTGGAATGGAGGGGGTACATTTTAATATACATTGTACACGAGTATATATTAAAAAATATGCAACTTACCTCAGTTCATGCATGGTACCAGATATAATCTCCTTGGTTGCAAAAAAAAGTTAGATATGCGTATGAATATATATAGCATGTTCAAACTCACAACAAAGATCGATGCCCCCTTTGACATCTGATTTACAAATGCCATTATCTCGGGTTCAAATAGATGAATGCAGTTCCTATGAATTCGAATCTTCGAAACCCCCTTTATGTTGAATTCGACATGTATTTTATTTCGTAGCTAGCAATTTGGAATGTATCCATGCAAGTGACAAATGTATAAAGTGCTTCACACTAACAACATAGAGTGCACTAATTAATGTTTATATATGAATTGCAAAAGCGTCCATTGCCGGTATTTCAAACCGCTCTCACTCTATGGATCAATAATATGAAATAAACACATGCACATGCTAGAATTCAATAGAGTATGGGTGTCCGATAGACCGATTTTCGTCCATATGCAATTTTGCAAAATTCATGATCTCATCCAAAAATAATAATGCCATTTATATTTTAATTTAATGCGTAGAACCGCCTTTTACACATAGATGCACTATGCCTCGCCCCGTTTTCACAAACGCGTTATATATCTCTCTATCTAACGCATAAGTGCACACACTTTATATGCATCGGCATTTCTCTTTCACACATGCTCACAATATCTCTCAGGGTGTCGGGGTGTCTCACGCACATGCTCTCTCTGTTCCTCTCTCTCTCTTTCTGACTACTATGTACCACTCTTTTCACTAATCTCAGATGGAAAACACTATTTCTCTCACATGCATATATACACATGCATGGTCTCTACTAGCCCTCTATACGCACATATATGTGCCTACGTGTCTCCCGCACGCACATTATCTTTAGGCCTCTCTCGCACACATTGCCCCCCCCCCTCGACACACCTCTCTAATAGTAGTTGGCAGATATGATTTCATCATATCATTCGTTAGGATATCCCTGGCTGTTAGGCTGGATGGTAATACGAGGCAAAGTTTTACCCTAGTTCGGATCGGACCCTTTGTAGTTGAAGAAAGAGCCTACTCCTGGTACTGTATATTAGCGATAGGGGTGTGTACACAGTACACGTGAATACCAGGCATTGTGCGTGTGTGTATACTATTGACGAACTAGCCCCCAAGCTTGTATAACATACTAAGGGCCTAGGGTTACAAATCATATATAGTCAGCTAATCACTAGTGCGGACAGAGTCCTCCGCGACTCTGGTAGCTTCGTGTTATACGCCGAGTCCTCCACATTGGTCTTCGTATAACACGTCTCGGTCCAACCTATATGTGGCGCAGGATGGAACCGACCAATGAGTCTTCATGTTGACCCACCACAACTAGAAATGATGTGCCCACCACACCACACACGCAATCAGCCACTAAGAAAATAAGCATATACAATAGTACAACGGTATCTAGCTCACGATACGTCTCCATATTTTGTTGATGACACTAACGGACTTTGCATTTGATGCGTGCTCCGTATTTTGTTGACGACACTTACGGTCTTTGTATTTGAAGCGAAAGCACGATATGGTCACTGGACTTCAGAATAAACTCATCGCGGTCACCACATACATTTTGTCGTGCTAACCAACATGTGGTTGGATGGTTAGAGGACAGTGGTTTCTCGAGCCCACCAAGGTTAAAGTCCCGGTGCTCGCATTTATCTTGTGGTAATTTCAGTATTTTCCGGCGATGTACGTTCAGTGGGAGGAGACGTTCCACTCGACTACGAGGCACATATGGTGACTTCGTAAAATCTTAAGATCATATATGTTGTCCCACTCTCTCGAAGGTGCTCATAGGGGTAGGGTTCGCGTGTGTGCGCTTATAGCGGTGATTGCTTGTGTGTATAAATGATCCCTTGCGTCTGTACCATGTTAAACAAATACATGTCATGATTCTACGGTCACTGGCTCACCCGTACAACTCCGTATTTTGTTGATGACACAATCAATTAACCAGTCAAACGGCACAACTAGTGTTGCACCATCGGGGCGCGTAACCGTGGGGCCCACCTGTCAGCCCGTATATGAAAGAAAGAAATGGTAGTTTGAGTCTGTACTGTGTTAATAAAATAGGAGTACATTTTAGGGTGATCATACGGTCACTAGCTCACCATACAGCTCCGTAATTTGTTGATAACACGATCAATTGACCAGTCAAACGGTCCACATTCAACAGCGCACATTACCATAGGGCCCACCCATCAGCGCGTATATGAGACCTCTAGTTGGCAGTCACCGGTGGTTGGGGGCGGGCGTTCATTGGGCGGTGGGGTGGGGATCCCCGGAGAAAAAGCTCGGCGCGCGGGG
>NC_057801.1:377029863-377048178 GCF_018294505.1 Triticum aestivum
CGAACTGGTGGTGGGGAGTGGTTTCGGGGAGGGCGGGCCGGCTGCGGGCGGCGTGGGCAGGCGGTTCGGCCGGTGGTGGCTGGCCACTCAGGGGGGGTGGAGTTTGATGATAAACTGGAGGCCCTTGATTTCATATCCAACGGCTGGAAAACCTAATGACCCGAGATGAAAAAGTCAGTCGACTGACGTGTAGCCTCATACGTCTCCAACGTATCTATAATTTTTGATTGCTCCATGCTACTTTATCTACTGTTTTGGACTATATTGGGCTTTATTTTCCACTTCTATATTATTTTTGGGACTAACCTATTAACCGGAGGCCCAGCCCAGAATTGTTGTTTTTTGCCTATTTCAGTGTTTCGAAGAAACGGAATATCAAACGGAGTCCAAACGGAATGAAACCTTCGGGAACGTGATTTTCTTACCGAACGTGATCCAGGAGACTTGGACCCTACTCCAAGACGCAACATAGGCGGTCACTAGGGTGGGGGCGCCCTTCCCTAGGGCGGCCCCCCTGCCTCGTGGCCCCCCTGTTGCTCCACTAACGTACTCCTTCCTCCTATATATACCTACGTATCCCCAAGCGATCAGAACAGGAGCCAAATAACCTAATTCCACCGCCGCAACCTTCTATATCCATGAGATCCCATCTTGGGGCCTGTTCCGGAGCTCCGCCGGAGGAGGCATCCACCATGGAGGGCTTCTACATCAACACCATAGCCCCTCCGTTGAAGTGTGAGTAGTTTACTTTAGACCTTCGGGTCCATAGCTAGTAGCTAGATGGCTTCTTCTCTCTTTTTGGATCTCAATACAATGTTCTCCCCCTCTCTCGTGGAGATCTATTCGATGTAATCTTCTTCTTTTTGCGGTGTGTTTGTTGAGATCGATGAATTTTGGGTTTATGATCCAGTTTATCTATGAACAATATTTGAATCTTCTCTGAATTCTTTTATGTACGATTGAGTTATCTTTGCAAGTCTCTTCGAATTATCCTTTTGGTTTGGCCAACTAGATTGGTAGTTCTTGCAATGGGAGAAGTGCTTAGCTTTGGGTTCAATCTTGCGGTGTCCTTTCCCTGTGACAGAAGGGGCAGCAAGGCACGTATTGTATTGTTGCCATCGAGGATAACAAGATGGGGTTTTTATCATATTGCATGAATTTATCCCTCTACATCATTTCATCTTGCTTAAGGGGTTACTCTGTTTTTAACTTAATACTATAGATGCATGCTGGATAGCGGTCGATGAGTGGAGTAATAGTAGTAGATGCAGAATCGTTTCGATCTACTTGTCTCGGATGTGATGCCTATATACATGATCAGACCTAGATATACTCATAACTATGCTCAATTCTGCCAATTGCTCAATAGTAATTTGTTCACCCACCGTAGAATATCTATGCTCTTGAGAGAAGCCACTAGTGAAACCTATGGCCCCCGGGTCTATTCTCATCATATCAATCTCTATCGCTTTATTACTTGCTTTGTTTTTACTTTGCCTTTTACTTTTTACTTTGCATCTATCTATCAAAAATACCAAAAATATTATTTATCATGTCTATCAGATCTCACTCTCGTAAGTGACCGTCAAGGGATTGACAACCCCTAATCGCGTTGGTTGCGAGTAGCTATCGTTTTGTGTAGGTACGAGGGACTTATGCGTGGTCTCCTACTGGATTGATACCTTGGTTCTCAAAACTGAGGGAAATACTTACGCTACTTTGCTGCATCATCCTCTCCTCTTCGAGGAAATCCAACATAGTGCTCAAGAGGTAGCAAGAAGAATTTCTGGCGCCGTTGCCGGGGAGGCTCATGCAAGCAAGTCAACAATACCAAGTACCCATCACAATCCCTATCTCTCGCATTACATTATTGGCCATTTGCCTCTCGTTTTCCTCTCCCCCACTTCACCCTTGCCATTTTATTCGCCCTCTCTATCCCAATCTCCTCCTCTCTTTCCCGTTTGCCTTTTTTCGTTGTCTTTTTCCTCGTTCGTTTGTTAGTTTGCTTGCTTGTCGTAATGTCTAATTCCTTATCCGCTCCTATGTCTCCCGAGTTTGAAGTTCTTCACTTCAAGCAAAGGCAAGGAGAAAACTTAAAAGATGCTTGGTATAGGATGATGGAATCTTATCGTAAGTGCACCCTAGAGGTGAACTTTAGAATTCTTCTTCGTAATTTTTATGTTGGGTTAAATATGACGCATAGACAACTCTTGGATTGCATTGCCAAGGGAAATTTCATTGAGATTGATCCCATTATGCCGCATGAAATTATAGAGGGAATAGTGGGAACACTACCCCAAAAGGGAGGATCTCATCCTACCCAGGAAGAAACCCAAGTGTTTGAGAAGATTTGCGAAGTAACAAAATTTTTACAAATATCTCTTGAGCCTCTTAAAAGTGTTAGCGGAAATCTTCACCGCATGAATATGTTGATTAATCTTTGCAATAAGCGGTTGGATTCTTTAGATTTAAAAATTTCCGAGTATGAAGGGAAGCGGAAAGAACCCCCCGTATTCGAGCATGACTCCGCCAAAAAACTGAAAATTAAAGATGGCAATACCTAGATCTATCCTCGCTTTTATGCCTAGCTAGGGGCGTTAAACGATAGCGCTTGTTGGGAGGCAACCCAATTTTATTTTTCTTTTTTTGTTTTTGCTTCTGTTTAGGAGTAAATAATCCATCTAGCCTCTGTTTGGATGTGGTTTTATGTTTTAATTAGTGTTTGTGCCAAGTAGAACCTATAGGATAACCTATGATGATAGTTGATTTGATTCTGCTGAAAAACAGAAACTTTGCGCGCACCAATATACTTTTGTTAAACCACAGGAACGTGATTTTGCGTTGATTCTTTTTTCTGATGATCAATAAACAAATTTTCCAAGACTTCCTATTTTGGTAGAATTTTTAGAGTTAGAGAAGTTTGCGTTAGTTACAGATTTCTACAGACTGTTCTGTTTTTGACAGATTCTGTTTTGCTGGTGTTGTTTGCTTATTTTGATGAATCTATGGCTAGTAAAATAGTTTATAATCCATAGAGAAGTTGGAATACAGTAGGTTTAACACCAATATAAATAAAGAATGAGTTCATTACAGTACCTTAAGTAGTTCTTTGTTTTCTTTCTCTAATGGAGCTCACGAGATTTCTGTTGAGTTTTGTGTTGTGAAGTTTTCAAGTTTTGGGTGAATTCTTTTAATGGATTATGGAACAAGGAGTGGCAAGAGCCTAAGCTTGGGGATGCCCTGGCGCCCCCAAGATAATCCAAGGACACCAAAAATTCAAAGATTGGGGATGCCCCGGAAGGCATCCCCTCTTTCGTCCACTTCCATCGGTAATTTACTTGGAGCTATATTTTTATTCACCACATGATATGTGTTTTGCTTGGAGCATCTTGTATTATTTGCGTCTTTGCTTGTTAGTTCACCACAATCATCCTTGCTGTACACACCTTTTGAGAGAGCCATACATGAATTGGAATTTGATAGAATACTCTATGTGCTTCACTTATATATTTTGAGCTTGATAGTTTTGCTCATAGTGCTTCACTTATATCTTTTGAGCGTGATAATTTTTGCTCTAGTACTTCACTTAGATCTTTTAGAGCACGGTGGTGGATTTGTTTTAAAGAAACTATTGATCTCTCATGCTTCACTTAGATTATTTTGAGAGTCGTTAATAGCATGGTAATTTGCTTAATGTTAATATACTTGGTGTTCAAGATATGTGAAACTTTCTTTTGAGTGAATTGAATACTAAGATAAGTTTGATGCTTGATAATTGTTTTGAGATATGGAGGTGATAATATCAAAGTCGTGCTAGTTGGGTGATTATGAATTCAAATAATGCTTGTGTTGAAGTTTGCAAGTCCCGTATCATGCACGTATGGTTAAAGTTGTGTAACAAATTTGAAACATGAAGTGTACCTGGCTTGTGCATCCTTATGAGTGGCGGTCGGGGACGAGCGATGGTCTTTTCCTACCAATCTATCCCACTAGGAGCATGCGCGTAGTACTTGATTTTTGATGACTTCTAAATTTTTGCAATAAGTATATGAGTTCTTTTGACTAATGTTGAGTCCATGGATTATACGCACTCTCACCTTTCCACCTTTGCTAGTCTCTTCGGTACCGTGCATTGCCCTTTCTCACCTTGAGAGTTGGTGCAAACTTCGCCGGTGCATCCAAACCCTGTGATACGATATGCTCTCTCACACATAAACCTCCTTATATATTCCTCAAAACAGCCACCATACCTACCTATCATGCCATTTCCATAGCCATTCCGAGATATATTGCCATGCAACTTCCATCATCATCATCATGACATACATTACTTTTGTCATATTGCCATTGCATGATCATGTAGTTGACATTGTATTTGTGGCAAAGACACCATGCATTATTTTTCATACATGTCACTCTTGATTCATTGCACCATCCCGGTACACCGCCGGAGGCATTCATATAGAGTCATATCTTGTTCTAAGCTTCGAGTTGTAATCCTCATGTTGTAATCAATAGAAGTGTGATGATCATCATTATTAGAGCATTGCCAAAAAAAGAGAAAGGCCAAAAAAAGGCCCAAAAAAAGAAAAAAAATAGCAATGCTACTATCTCTTTTCCTCACTTGTGCTTCAAAGTAGCACCTTGTTCTTCATGTAGTGAGTCTCATATATTGTGCTTCAAAGTAGCACCTTGTTCTTCATGTAGTGAGTCTCATAAGTTGTCTTTTCATACTAGTGGGAATTTTTCATTATAGAACTTGGCTTGTATATTCCTACAATGGGCTTCCTCAAATGCCCTAGGTCTTCGTGAGCAAGCGAGTTGGATGCACACCCACTAGTTTTATTTTGTTGAGCATTCATAGCTCTAGTGCGTCCGTTGCATGGCAATCCCTACTCCTCATGTTGACATCAATTGATGGGCATCTCCATAGCCCGTTGATTATCCTCGTCAATGTGAGACTTTCTCCTTTTTTGTCTTCTCCACACAATCCCCATCATCATATTCTATTCCACCCATAGTGCTATATCCATGGCTCACGCTCATGTATTGCGTGAAGGTTGAAAAAGTTTGAGATTATTTAAGTATGAAACAATTGCTTGGCTTGTCATCGGGGGTATAGAAGTTGGGAACATCTTTGTGTGACGAAAATGAAGCATATCCTCACTATATGATTTTGTAGGGATGAACTTTCTTTTGCCATGTTATTTTGAGAAGACATGATAGCTTTGATTAGTATGCTTGAAGTATTATTATTTTTGTGTCAATATGAAATTTTGTCTTGAATCTTTCGGATCTGAATATTCATGCCACAATTAAGAGGATTTACATTGAAATTATGCCAAAGTATCACTCCGCATCAAAAATTCTCTTTTTATCATTTACCTACTCGAGGACAAGCAGGAATTAAGCTTCGGGATGCCTGATATGTCTCCAACGTATCTATAATTTTTGATTGCTCCATGCTACTTTATCTACTGTTTTGGACTATATTGGGCTTTATTTTCCACTTCTATATTATTTTTGGGACTAACCTATTAACCGGAGGCCCAGCCCAGAATTGCTGTTTTTTGCCTATTTCAGAGTTTCGAAGAAACGGAATAGCAAACTGAGTCTAAACGGAATGAAACCTTCGGGAACATGATTTTCTCACCGAACGTGATCCAGGAGACTTGGACCCTACTCCAAGACGTAACAGAGGCGGTCACGAGGGTGGCCCCCCCCCCTAGGACGCGCCCCCCTACCTCGTGGCCCCCCTGTTGCTCCACCGACGTACTCCTTCCTCCTATATATACCTACGTATCCCCAAACGATCAGAACAGGAGCCAAAAAACCTAATTCCACCGCCGCAACCTTCTGTATCCATGAGATCCCATCTTGGGGCCTGTTCCGGAGCTCCGCCGGAGGAGGCATCCACCACGGAGGGCTTCTACATCAACACCATAGCCCCTCCGATGAAGTGTGAGTAGTTTACTTCAGACCTTCAGGTCCATAGCTAGTAGCTAGATGGCTTCTTCTCTCTTTTTGGATCTCAATACAATGTTCTCCCCCTCTCTCGTGGAGATCTATTCGATGTAATCTTCTTCTTTTTGCGGTGTGTTTGTTGAGACCGATGAATTGTGGGTTTATGATCCAGTTTATCTATGAACAATATTTGAATCTTCTGTAAATTCTTTTATGTATGATTGAGTTATCTTTGCAAGTCTCTTCAAATTATCCTTTTGGTTTGGCCAACTAGATTGGTAGTTCTTGCAATGGGAGAAGTGCTTAGCTTTGGGTTCAATCTTGCGGTGTCCTTTCCCTGTGACAGAAGGGGCATCAAGGTACGTATTGTATTGTTGCCATCGAGGATAACAAAATGGTTTTTTTTATCATATTGCATGAATTTATCCCTCTACATCATGTCATCTTGCTTAAGGCGTTACTATTTTTAACTTAATACTCTAGATGCATACTGGATAGCGGTCGATGAGTGGAGAAATAGTAGTAGATGCAGAATCGTTTCGATCTACTTGTCTCGGACGTGATGCCTATATACATGATCATACCTAGATATACTCATAACTATGCTCAATTCTGTCAATTGCTCAACAGTAATTTTTTCACCCACCGTAGAATATCTATGCTCTTGAGAGAAGCCACTAGTGAAACCTATGGCCCCCGGGTCTATTCTCATCATATCAATCTCTATCGCTTTATTACTTGCTTTGTTTTTACTTTGCCTTTTACTTTTTACTTTGCATCTATCTATCAAAAATACCAAAAATATTATTTATCATCTCTATCAGATCACACTCTCGTAAGTGTCCGTGAAGGGATTGACAACCCCTAATCCTGTTGGTTGCGAGTAGCTATCGTTTTGTGTAGGTACAAGGGACTTATGCGTGGTCTCCTACTGGATTGATACCTTGGTTCTCAAAAACTGAGGGAAATACTTACGCTACTTTGCTGCATCATCCTCTCCTCTTCGGGGAAATCCAACGCAGTGCTCAAGAGGTAGCATAGCCTCACCCCGCACGTACATATGCACGCACGCAAGACACGCACGCATGTAGGCGTGCAACACTGACATGTACACATAACGTACACATGCACGCATGGTTGCGTGCAACACTGACACGTACACATGCACTCACAAACACACGCACGTACGCACCCATGCATGCAACACTGAAATGCACCCTTGCATGCACGCAACACTCGCACGCCTGCATGCACACAACACACGACGCAAGACACTCGCTCAACCTATACGTGCATGCACCCTTTGTTAAGGACATGGATTGTTACGGGTATTAATCAATCTTATCTGTGATAAGTAGAACATTGATGTTTGTCGCGGTCTTTACGAATCACAACGTATCGAACGGGCTATCAACATAGTAGGCTTAAATACATGAAAAAGATGACGTCACACTCAATGAACAATCATCGGTTTATGAAATGCCCGCTTCTGACCGCCCTGGCCCACCAAAGGTTCCCTTGCTGTGCGCTGCCTGCGTTGGGTCACTGACATGCAGGCCATGCACCCAAAGAGCCCACACGTCAGTGGAAGAACGGTGCAGTGTCCTAGGTCAGAGTCGAGGGTGCCACTCTCGGCACGCTCGGCTGAACACGCCTCCGTGCCGCATTCAAACGCCTCCATGAAACCCGCCCGTGTGGAAGCCGAGAAACCCACTCTGGACACACGTCTGTTCATGACCGGGCCGGCGTTAAACGCAACGCCGGCCGAGCTCCTCCCGTCCGCCGTGTATTTAATCTCCTATTTAAACGAGGCCAAACGCCGGCCAAGAATCGCACACCTCCGCCGCTCCCCTATCTCCTCCACCATTTTCTCCACTCTTACAATGTCTTACGCAGAGTAGTTATTCCGCATCCAGGCCGGCTGGGTAGCCCGCCGGATATGAGCTATGCAGCTCGCTGATCCACCTCCCTCCCCTCGCCCGACAAAGCCAGTTGTCGCCCCAAGCTGGCGCGTGGTTCAGCAACTTGCCGCTCTAGGCCAGCTCGACGAGGAGCGGCGCACGGGCGTCGTTACTGCCGTCCATGCCGCCGCCTCATACGCGTCTCCCGTTTCTGTGGCCGAGACTCCCATGTCGGTGGCCGCGCCATGCAAGCAGTGACAGAAGCCGGGTGCGCGGAGAGCGACGAGTCGGTGGCCAGCGCCTCCGCGTCCGTCGCCATCATCTAGGAGAAGTAGAACACGGGAGGCCGCCGCCGCTTGGGTCCTATGAAGGCCACCGCGGAGGCGACGCCGGCGTACACAGCAGGTGTCTTGCCGGATCCTTTTGTTGCGAGGACCTTCGTCGACCCTGCATGGGCTCCACGGAAGAGGGGAATGTTAGGATGAACTCGAGCTGGTGCCGGCCATGGCGAAGGAGTGGCCGGTGATGAACTCGAACCGGTGCCGGCCACCATCATCTTCGGCACGAGCCAATGATATCAGTTGGGCAGTGGGGAAGCGAGCCGTCCTTTGCGCTGAAGCATATACCTCCGGGGCTCCCGGCAGTCCGGTGATCATGCTGCCGGACATGAGGAACACAAATCGATCGGCGGGCGACCATTTAGGCCAGGTATTATATACCTGTGCTGTCCAGAACTAGCACCGCGTAGTTCATTGAATGTAATGAAATCCTTCATGTTTGTGTGAAAATCCAGTATTTTATATGATTTCCGTCGTTGTTTATATGAAGTATCAGTTTGTCTACGTGTTTACATGAATTTCATCCAGTTAGTTGAGTTGCTGTCATAATTTGTGCGGCTACGGTTGGGTGGTGTAATTTCTGGGTCACCGGTCGGTCTGCGGGCGGCTCGGGCGGCGTTGTGGGACAAAAAAACACAGCTCGTGCGAGCTCGTCTCCAACGTGCGCGCTGGAGGATGCATGACAGCATGAGCACCCGAGCCATTCCTTGTTCATCAGTGGCAAAGGCACCAGTGGACAAAAGGGTCACCAATATTTTGGCTACCCCGGGCAAGATCCAAACAGCCCCTCCCAACATATTCAAATCCCCCGTTCGCCATGGAATTTTGCCATGTGTTGTTTTCATGGACTAGCAAGATGCCCGTGCATTGCACGGAACATCAAGATGCATTTTTTTACAAACTCCCGCATGCATGCGAGGGATAATTAATGTCCTCCTTTGCTAGTACCACGAGGCAAACACCATTAATATTGCATCGAT
Organism: Triticum aestivum; assembly: GCF_018294505.1. Classification (NCBI taxonomy): domain Eukaryota; kingdom Viridiplantae; phylum Streptophyta; class Magnoliopsida; order Poales; family Poaceae; genus Triticum; species Triticum aestivum. The sequence continues at coordinate 377,039,047 of NC_057801.1, forward strand.
TAGTGTTAGTGGCGTTGTATATTTGCAAATTGTAATTTTGATAGTGGCCCCTTGTATATAGAAATGGAGGGAGAAATATGAGAGATAAGGTGAGGAGGAGCGGGGCATGGTGCCGTGGTGGTGACTGGTGGTCGGACTGGGCGGAGGCATGGGGATGGACGGCGCATTATGTCTAGGTTTGTATCTCTCTCACACACACCCACGTAGGTGGGGGACGTGCACGAAGAGAAGAGGTGCACGCACGACGCATGTACTCCCGTCTCTTTCCCAACCACACCTGTGCGGGTACACGGTGGATCTCATTTCTGTACGAAAAAGGCAGCCCACGTGGTAATTTGGCACGTGTACTGGTTGTCCACTTGGTGGAGGGAGGATCGTCTACCACGGGTGAACAAACAAATTGCGACTTGACGCGTTATGTTAAATTAAAAAAAGAGGCAAACCATGTGGGTCCTACCTTAGAGGCAAGGCTCTGTACACTGGAGTACTTTTGATGTGTCCCGTCAACTGAAAGAACGAGGAGAAGCTTGCTTAGTACGCCGTCTCCCCCGCCCACGGGCGTGGTGGATCGCAGGATGAGGTGAAGCTTACTACTACTGTACGCCTTTACGCCCGCTCCCTCGCCCACGCGCGTGGTGGCTCGCACCACGAGGAGAAAATTTTACTACTCCCTCCATTTACTCCTCGTCCCTACTACGTACGTACTTTGGTTAGTACTCCCTCCATTTACTTATACAAGGCCACTATAAAAAATACATTTTGCATCTATACAAGGCCACAAATAGTAATCGAGACAAAAGTTGCTACTCCCTCCTTCCAGTTTATGGCTCAATTTCAAAATCTCTCCAACCAAGGTAGACAGTGAGTGGTCGAATTATTTCGTAGTTTGCATAGTACGCTCGTTTTTCTCAAGAAGTTATGTTTACCGAGGCATTAATTAGAACGAATGCATGAGTGACCACTAAATTTCCATGAACTTGTACATGCATTGGTTAGTTTCCTCTTGACACTGCTTGCGTCGGGTGATCTAACGCACCTCAAAATCCAACATGTCATGGTACTACTACTAGTATAGTAGAATTGAGACTTATCAAATGGAAAAATGAATGTGTTTTAGATGAGCCCTATAAACCCTAGTGGGTACGTACTCCATAAAAGCAGATTTTTCCAAAACTAAGTAGCTCCCTTTCATGAATTCTGTAGTATACTCCTCCGTCGACGCTTCCTTTCATGAATTCTGTACTTCCTATCGCCGACATGTGGGACATATAGCAACCGGGTCGACGTGTCAAGCACCAAATAACAGTGCAGAACAACAGGGGGGACGCACCCCACTCGTACCGACCCAGTAGTAGTAATGAGCAATGAGACATCAAATCACAATGCCACACCTTCCCAGACGGACGAAGCAACCATTATTTCACACTTCGGTTCAACATTATCTCAAACCACATACTAGTATTGCTTCTACCTCAAGAGGGACACGCGCATCGCCTTGGTACATCATGACACGTCGGACCGCATGACTGGCCATGCTCCCCCGCCGATCGCTCGGTAAAATCACCTCATTTTTACTATACTTCCTCCGTATCAGTTTACTACATGGCATGCACGTCGTTCTAGGTTGAGAATTTAACTGGCTATATATATTTGATGAACAGTACGCTAGCCTTTTAAAAATGTATACTTTCGTACGGTAGTACTATCGATGGATTGCGCCATGGAGCAAAAATTGAAATTTTTAAAAAAGGTGGTACATATAGAGAGCGCTCGTCGCCAAATTATGCATATAGTACTATTAAAAAAGCAAGTACGTGCTTAATTGGGGTGCTAAATTCTATTAAAGAAATACTAGTAGTATGTACATAATGAAGAGTTAAAGTAAGGAGAAGAAACATAACATAGTTCTGCTGGGGGCTCAGCACAACACACCCCTCAAATGAAACTAAGCACACCTGAAATTAAACTATGCAACTAATATGGTAGACACTGCATTATAAGTTTAGAACCAGCATGAGCAACAACATTGCCACCTTACTCGGAGTCCTCGTCCACGTCCTCGACTTCGTCCTTGTCCCTCTTCCTCTTGGCCGATACTTCTTTGCTTGAACCGCCAACTTGGCTGTTGCTCTTCATCCAACCCTTGTAGATATTGAAACAAAGGTAGCCATCCATTGCAGCGTAGTGGATGTGGTCTATATCTAGTACATTCTGCTGCCATGCATGATGATGAAATGTGTAATGAGGTTTCTCCAGTTTACGGTACGAAGGATGAACCATGGCTCCTGCCAGGGTCAGCATTGAGGGCTGACGAGAGGGCACCAGCCGATTCTTCTGGAGGTCGAAGGGGTTGCCTACAACGAGGCCTATCCGACCCAGGACTTCTTTGTCGTTCTTAAAGTCTACAGTAATGAATTTCACTGTTTTGTCCTCGAGGAAGTTCTTAAAATCCTGGCACTCAACATCGGCATGGCATATGTGGTAGACCAAGCAAACGTTATGTACGCAAACCTGGATCACGGTGGGCTTCTTCCTATCTTCGTCCTTTAGATCCTTCTCTCGTCCCACAACTGTGGTGTACTCAACATCTAGCCTAGTGACCCACTCGTCATCTGAGTTTTTGAACATGCGTCTGAAGCGAGAAAGGCATCCTTTCACCGTCGCGAAAGTACGGGTGTAGATGACCTCGAACTCATCGCCGGTGATGGTTCTAACCTTGTACTCACCGCCGATCGGGGAGATTTGGGACGCCATGGATTTGGGAGGAGGGTTAGTGGAACTGCCGTAATGTGAATGGACGGGACGACTAGGAGCGAACCTCCGTAGTATTAAAGGACGTGCGGGGACGAGTAGGAGCGAACTGCCATTGTGCGAACAACCGGGTAGTGGCTTTCCATTTTCCCATGATACGGGCTTCCGAGAGCCCTTGGATCTGAGATCGAACGGTTGCATGGCGTGATTCTAGACCTATGGGTGAATACCCTATCCTGGAGGGTTATTCTGCAAATTTTCAGCAACTTAGCATGCTACCATTTGATCTCAGATCCAAGGGCTGCCAGCAGCCCGTATCATGGTCGCGCCTACCACGACCGTCATGTCGCTCACGCGGTTGCGCCCTTGGAGATTTAACACGGTGCGTTAGGCTATCTGATGTTGGCATGTCATACATAGTCATCACTTAGTCACTCATACTACAACAAGGTTGGCTATAAGGTTGGCTATAAGTGTATTTTTTTACTCCTCTCTATCTCTTTCTTCGTACTTCCTCCGTCCCATAATATAAGAATGTTTTTGACACTAGTGTAGTGTCAAAAATGTTCTTATATAATGGGACACATGGAGTAGTAGTATTTATTGCATTTGCCAAGGAGTGACCTCTTCCAATGAAAGGGTGTTGCTAAGTTTGCTTCATTTAATTAGCTATAGACTCAAAATTGTCTTTTCACCTAGGTACATGCACTTAGCGCCGTTTCTTCCTTGGGTCACCAAACTAGTCTCTCTCTTCTTGATTAACTTGCCACATCAGACTTTATGCCTATGTGGCAAGCTTAAGCACCTGTAGGAGCAAGTAAGTACAATAGTGCGCTTTACATGGCATTTTTGCATATGTGGAGGAAAGAGAGGCAAGGAAAAAGTGGAGAAGTGGGCTCTCATGCAAGAGCCAACCTCTACTACATGGTGGAGCATTGGGAGAGGCAACTGTATGGAGGTGGTCAGGAATCGGGAGACTCACGCCGGTCGTAGCGCCGCAGTTAAAATGATAATGGCAAGTCAAATCACGGGGCCCCACCTGTCCAGCAGTAACTTGCTGTCAAATCACATAGCCCTACGTTTGCAGCAGCCTACTCCCTCGTCTTCTCGCGTCTCTGTCGAACCGACTAGGCGGAACTGCCCCGCCGCCTACCGCGCAGGAAAAGCCCCACCCTCGACTTTTAAATACAACTACTCCCTTCGTCTAGGTGAGTAAGTCATCTTACGAAAACCAAATAATCCCAAAATACTAAGGCGCGGTGCAGTAACTTCTACCTTGTTTCTTGTTTCTTCACATATCAACCAATAAGAATCCAATGATATACTTTTTGTGACATAGTAACTCATATTTAGTTAGTCAAATGGATGACCTAGAACTACCTGCAGGCCCTATAAACCGAGACGCCTACAAATAAAAAACCGAGATGGAGAGGGTAGTTCAGCACGTATCTTTTTAGATCAATATAGTCGGGATTCACCAAGGAGCAAAACCAAGTGGTAGGATACTCCTGTCGTGTTGGCGTAGCAACTCAAGCAGGGTCAGTCCGCACACGAAATGGCGACACACTTAACAGGACCCCTTTCGCAGACATGTGGCTGATCCATCGTCTTGTTCCACGTGCGATGCACCAAATTACAGTTCGGAGCAGCGGTTGGAATTGGAGGCACCCCGGTCGTAGCGCCGCAGTAGTAGAAAATGAGCAATGAGGGGTCAAATCACAAAGCCCCACCTTTCTCGCATTAAGTTGGACGGACGAAGCAACCATCATTTCACTCTAGCGCGCAAGAGCATAAAGAAAAAATAGAAAACAATGATGCGTGCGGCAGCTACCTAGGGCACCCTAGGGTAGGGGTCTCCAATACAGATCCTTTTTTTTGAAAGCACCTCCACTACAAATCGGCTTCTCCCTCGTCCTCTTGAAGAAAATCGATGATGAGTGCGGCGGTAGGGTTTGTAGGAGTACTACCGCGTGCGGGGCCACGTTGTAGTAAACGGGTTCGAGTCGATGCCTTAAATATGTGTGGGCCGCTTTGTTTTACGGGAACGAGGCAACATTTTAGGTTTGGGGACCAGTGGAGATATAGTACGTACAAAAGATTGTGGACGTAGGTTCGACCGAAAGGCAATGATGCATGGGCCCTGCATTTTGAGATACCCGGGGCCGCGTGAAATTTGCTACTCTACTCAAAACTAGTAAGGTACACATGTATTGAACGCATGAGATTTCGAAACCAAATTATGAATAAATACACACTATAGCATGTAAAGCTTTGAATCTTGCATGATGTAGATGTTCGTTTACTTCTTATAGTTCATCTCATTCAAAATCAATTAGTTTTATAAAAATGTTAAGATACATGGGGTTGTGCATTGTAAACCATAAAGTAAAAAACAAATAATGGCAATTCATTTAAAAAAATCAATTATGATACAGAAGATTCTAGAACAAAGGAGAAGTGCTTGTGTTTTGAGGTTTGTGCATTATGCTTAAGTTCAACCATGGAGTCTTCTAAATTGTACGTGTGGCAGATCTGGTGGAATGTTGATGATATCCAACGGCCAGTAGTGCTCGGATTTTCCCATCTATGCACTGCCGGGTTAGCTTCATCCAGCGACCATCTTTCAAAGTTATTGGCACAATATATAGTTCTTGTGCCATAGTTGCATGTTTTGGAAAAAAGCTACTAGTGGGTTGTACTATCTATTTAGGAATAGAAGATGTATACATGGAAGTTGTAGGGAAAGAGATGACATGGAGCATCTCAATTCCTATGAGTAGGGATTGGGAAAGAGATGTCATTTGGTTCACATCATAGGAACTTTTCTATTGAATCTGGAGATGACATGTATCTCAATTCCTATGAGGAGGGATTAGTAAAGAGATGTAATTTGGTTCATATCATAGGAACTTTTCTATTGAATATAAGCTAATGTTTATTTTCCTTTGAAATTAAGGGAGTATAGGAATCCATTCATATGACCCAAGTGGCTCTAAAGCTATAGAAATGATATCATGTTTATTTCCTTTGAAATGTAGAGTATATGAATCTATTCCTATGAACCAATTGGCTCTAAAGGAAAAAAATCCTATAAAAATTATATCATATAGAGTTCCTATGATATTCCTCGACACTAAAGGATGGTTGAATGGTCTTTCTTTGTAGACTCCTCACCCATCTTTATAGTTACCTCTCGAAGATGAACGAAATGATATATACAGGGTATTCTACATGTGCAATTTGGTACACGAAAACTCGGTAAAAGTTTGCAAGGTTCGAATTTTCAATAAAGATATATGCACTGCATTTCGGAACGGAGGGAGCATACGGCAGTTGCTAACACTCACGTGGAATATTTGTGTGTAGGAGGAGTGGCTGTTCTGTTAAATGACATGGCAAAACTAACACTGTCGGATGCCGATCTAACGGTTCTTATGGCGTTCGTCAGGAAAAGGCTTGTGGCGAATGTTTGTCGGATAATGATTTACGAACACATGCATTGCATTGATACGTGCCCCCCTCTCTCTCACGCACACGCACCCTCACGAGTCACGACTCTCCCGAGTCCTCTCGCAGACTCGCACGTCGCACCCACCGTCTATCTGCAGGTATACGTCACGCACATATGTGCTCTTCACACCCTACCCTCAGAACTTCTAAAAAACAAAAGACGGCGCACACATTTTATTTTAGCTCACACGTCACACACTTATACTATTACTCTTGCGGCGAATGTTTTGTGGGCATAGTATATTGTAGCACACGAACAGAAGCGGTGCACGCACACACTAGTTCTCTCACACCCACTCGCGGGTACACGTAGGAGCACATTTTTTGAAGCTGGTACAACAAAATCACTCCACTATATATAAAAGCAGGAGCCTTAGCACTTGCTTTACTAGGGTTCCTCTCATTCACTCTCTCATGCTCTCCAGATCTAAGCAAGACATAGGTGGCCACACTCTCTCTCCCAGCTCACGGCTGGTCACAAATCCGGCCGGACAACCTCGACCAGGACAGGGGTGTAGGTGCCTCATTCACGCTGTCGTCGGCGGCGAGGGAGGAGACCAATGGCTGCTCGTGCGTCCTGATCGGCGGCAGTGTCGTTCTCTCCGAGAGAGTGCTGGCTCGGGAGGGCCTCCGACCCCTTCTTCCTCCCTGCGGTATCGTGGCCAAGATGCGGCCTCCCGACACCGTCTTTGCCACATGCCGAAGACCCTCAGGTCTATATTCCTTCGAAACCTGCCTTGCTCTACTGCCCCAGCTCTTCCCGCTTTGTGTGGATCCTTTTCTACTTCCCTCCGCTATTCCAGAGCCACCTAGACTTCTGCTATTATTAGAAGTAAAGCTAGTTCATACAGTCGACTCAAAGCATTGGTTCAAACAGGGAAGAAAGTGGGAAAGCTGTAGCACGAATCTAGGACTTGGTTCTAAGAGCAAACGGGGGAAAGTAGTAATATCTATCACTGTTTAAATAACCGTATTTCGTATTTGCACAAACAAAAATGTCTGTCTCCATATCGTTTCGGGATGTCTGTCTCCGTATCGTTTCTATCCGCGCAATCAAAAGCACACACCTCAGTTTTAGTACAACTGCGCAAAATGAGATGGCTATCCCTCGTTGCCATCGTCTAACCTCCCGTCTTCAAGGTATCCCTACATTGTTAGTAACTTAGGTAGAATGACCAACGCAATCTAAAAGAAGCTGATTCGTACGTTTTACTTCCTGATTGCAGTGCAGGGACGAGCGAAAGCAACTGCATCCTAGTCCGGAACGCACTTTCTACCAGTTTATCCATGGACCGAGGACTAGCTGGCACGGCTGCACGACGGTTTTTTGGATAGGTGCGCGGACAAGAGACATTGTGGTGTGCTTATTTCTGCAAATAGCGGTGCTTAAATTTAGTGGAATGCACCAGCATTTCAGCTGGTCAGTACACTGCATGGTTCAGTTCAGCATTCCAGCTGAGACCACAATTATAATTGGTTATTCTGGAATGAGAGAACCTAACCCTGGATGGTGGCAATAAGAAAAAACCAGAGTGAACTCCAGGAAATTTAAGCCTGCCGGGAGGCCCTTTGCGCAGAGAAGCCTTGCTTGTTTTTTCCTGATTTGTAAACCTTCTCACAACTTTGTCTTTTGCTGTGAACTAGTATATGTTTCTTATGTTCTATGAATCATTGAGATGTATAATATTGCTTAACTTATGCTTTTCAAGATTTTTATGAAGACGAGTTTAATGTGAGTGTTCCACATGAGCGCTGGACTAGCGTGTGAACATTTGGAATTTATTACATTGTGGCCTCAATTAACTGCATGAACCACTGTAACAAGATACATTGTTTCTTATATGTCAGACAGCAGATTGTTGATTGTTAGCTGGTCGATAGCCTAGTGTTGAAGCGAGCTGAGCCAATGTGCCGTGTTTTGCACAACTGCTTACAAGTGGGGTAGCACCAACAGTGTTTACAAGTACTTATGTATACGTCGGCGAACGGTTCTTGAACAAGTGCTCTATTTCATCAAAACACACACTTCTCGTATGATAAACCGTGACAACTTATGTCTTACCATGCCATATTCATGAAAAAACTAGTGAGGACGCATCTGTTTCGGCAACAATTACGATGGTTCTCACATGATTCACGGGCACACAAAAGTAGCAGCAGTTCCCATAGACGGATTCAAACAGAGTACTAGCCCCAGAGGGGTCGATAACAGGCAAGGTTCGGATAATTAAACACAATCCAAACTACTATTAAACACTAGCTGGGGCAACTATTTCATGCATCGATCTAATTTGGGCTGGACATAATACATACCTTGCCATGAACATCATCGAGGACGAACCGCAGCAGCTCAATCCTATGAACCTTCATGAAGACAACCTTGTGGCCTTGCCACTGATAAACTTGTTTGTGGAGGCATGCCACGTCATCTTCTTGCGTAAGCTTGAAAAGAATAGTATGCCTCACAAACAAAGGAGTAGCTTTGAACTTCTTGTGCTTTAGTACACCCTGGACAACACGCCTGACAACAGTGAGGCTGGAATACAACTCTTCATTGGTATAACCACAAATGGCTTCCACGATCCAGCAGCCTAAGAACTCTGTTTTCCCAGTGCGTATATTTAGGTCGTCCGCCTCATAGCGAGTGACATGCACAACCACACAATCCTTGTCTGCATCAGGGCTCTAATTGAAACAGAAACAAATTCTGAATTACTTTTCAGTATAAGAAACACAAGTTATTTAAACCACTATGTATAGCATGGCATCGAAGCTAATAAAATTTTGCATTATTAATCACCACATACTTCCTTTTATAAAAAAATCACCACATACTTAGATGAAAAACCACAATCGAGATTGGCAAAGAAG